>NW_011888792.1:14806618-14811407 GCF_000151845.1 Pteropus vampyrus
TCTCCATTTTATGAAGACAATTACAGATGTAAACTAGCACCTACAAGGTGCAAGAGATCAGCTGGTGCTCCTAGAATCTCCTGGTAAGCCATTGCTGACACTCATGCTCAGACTCCACTGTGGGAGCAGAATCCGTGGAAGTGAAGCCATGCTTGAGTATCCGTTAATAGTTCCCAGTTGGTTCTAATGTATATACAGTTTCAAGAAACACTGGCATAGGAGATAGAAGATATATTCCTTTATACAGTTTAATCTCCCTTTCCCTCAGTGTAGTACAAAAAAAAAAAAGTTCAGCAGTTGCTGAAATTTAAAGATAACCATTTTTCTGTAGAGCTGGAAAAATAAAAGGTGATATGGTTCACAATTATATGGTGTACACTTAAAGAGAATAGTTTTGGGTATCTTGGAAGAAAAAAATGATATTTTGTTGAGGCCCAATATGAAATATCAATCATTAGCGAACACAACACATTCGTAATTTTAATTCTGTTCTATAACACTGGAGAAATATTGGCCTTCATTGTGCACTGGAAACAAATATTTTTAGAAGTTATCTAGTTATATTCCTTTTGTGTACTCTTGGCTTTGACAGCTGTGGTAAAATCTGAGTTCAACAATCTCCTTTGCAGAAATTAAGACCAGGCACAAAAAACTGTAGCCAACCACTTCATGAATCAGTTACTCATTTATTTAGAAAAAAATCTTGTGAAATTTCTATACTAGATGTTATATTTTGTCATCTATTTTAAAATAAATTTACTTGTTAGAAATAGGAGAATGATAAATATATTGGTAGGATTTTTTAAATAAAGAATATGCAGCACATTTTATCTTTATATTCCCATTTTAACATTCAAATGTACTAATTTAAGATGAATCCATATAAGAGAGCAATAAGCACAGATGAGATGATGACAAATCAGTGCTATAAATCTATAGTTCAAAATAAAAGAATTAAAAAAAAAAAAAAAAGCCCAGGTTTCAACTATTAGGAAAGCTTTGGTGTCATATGAAGAAGATATTCCAAAAGCTACTTAACATCAAAAGATCAAAAGAGAATGAACATAACTCTCAGAGTAAATTTTAAGCAACAGCCAAAGACAATGGCAATGAGAAATAAGCAAGAGGATTAGAGAATCAAAAAATGCTCCTATAAGCTCTTAATACAGATTTCACCTGGGATTGAGAATATTGTGTATAGATTATAAACTGCTTTATACAGGAAAAGGAGTTGAAACATTTGTTCTTAAAAGTAAATCTCCATTTCTATCAAGATACAGTAGTCCCATTACTCCCAGATACTGACTCTTACAACTAAAAATTTTTTGACATAACACAAAAACCCAGCAAGACACTAAAAAGCAGAAAGCCTTGGAACCTCGAGACTTGCTGAATGACAGCTGATGAGTTCTGAGTGTCTTTATTGCCTATATCTGGAACAGGGCACCACCAAAGCCTACAATCTGAAACTGCCAATAGGCACAAACAGAAAAAAGTTCAAAGAAAAGCCAGTCCTCCTTAGCTAAAGAACCAGGAAAAGAATAGCCTAACAAGAGAAAATCTTTTGCATTACCTGCCCTACTCCAGCTAAACACAAACGTAAAATGAGCGTACACACACACACACACACACACACACACACACACACACACACACACACACACACACCATGGTTTCAATGGGGATGGGTGCAGAGTCAATCTCCCATTCTTACTGTACCCCATGGAAGCAGTTGGTGTTCCTCTAATACACCAGCTGATTAACTGGACACAGCTGGGAGCTATCATTCTCCACCTAGTTAGAGCAAAGCAGTTCTCTAATTCCCCCATTAGAATAGTTTCAGTGGGTTCAGCAGCATCCTAGCCTCCACAACCATCCAGCAGCAATGAGACCTAATGAGGGGGTGAGAGGTGAGGTTACTCACCAGGAGGCTTCACACATCCCGCCTCTGTGGGGGGCCAGTGGGGAGCAGGGCCTCCACCAGATCTGACATCACTAAGAATGAATGAAGCGGTATAAGTCAGAGTTAGTAAGCACTCCACAATCCCCACCTGTATTGCCAGAGTGGCCCATTGTGTGAACTCCTGTACTAACCCAGCTGTGACAGAATTAACAAAGTGGTCTAAACAAGAGCTCATCGGCTCTCCTATTCTTCATCCGCTCTGGTCAGCAGAGCCCAATGGGGAGCCAAGCCTCTATTCCTATTCTACATCAGTGAGGCAGAATGAGGTGACTGAGGAAGGATCATTGACACTTTGCTCCCCCACCCCTTGTGTCAATAGGGACCTCAATCCCCACTAGAATCAAGAGGCCACATGAAGTAGTAGAAGACAGAGCTAATGGACACACCACTGCCCCCTCCCCTCTGGTTTCAGAAGGGCAAGTGGATGCTAAGCATACAACAATAACAAAGTAGTGTGAGTCAGGCCTCCGTATAGCTACCCCCTCCTGTCCACAGAGCCCATCAGGGAACTGATCCTGTACTCCCTTAGAGGCAATGAAGTGCTGAGAGTCAGAGCCCCACTTTTGCCTGTCAGCAGCTGTATTACAAATCAGCTGGACCATCTTGCATTCCCACTGGCAATGAATGAGAGTTTTTCTTGTACAAAATGCTGAATGGTAAAAGGCAACACCATCATTTCATTTATATAATATTCCTTAGATGACAAATTATAGAAACAGAGAGCAGATTAATAATTGCCAGGGGTCAGGAATAGGGGTGTGGTGTATAGGAGGAAGGAGATAGATGTGACTTTAAAAGGGCAACACAAAGAACTCTTGTGATGGACATGTTTGGCATCTTGGATGTATCATTGCCAATATATTGGTTGTTATATCATACTATAATTTTGAAACATGTTACACTAGGGAGAAATTAGTTTAGGAGTATGTGAGATTTTTCGGCATCACTTTTCACTACTGCATATGAATCCATAGTTATCTCAAAATAAAAGCTTAATTAAAAAATTAGCTACTCTTCAGAAAAATATCAAATAAAGAGCTTTTTAGCATAAATTCTTTCATCTCCATGAAAAAATTTGCATTTACCTAAAAATAAATGCCATCCATATAGAGCTTATCAGTTTGTAAAGCAACTTCACAAATGTTACCTAATTTAATCCTTCCAATGATCCCATTAGCTTTTATCTTCATTGAATGGATGATGAAATTTAGAGAGAGAATGCCAAAGGTGATCCAGCGAGTAAAATAGAGTAAGGACTGAGACTCTACTGTGCACATATCTTGCTTTCCTCACAAATGCATTCCTTTTTGATTCCTGTGTTCAGATACCTAATTCATATTCCATGAATTACCTTCTGTGTCTAGATTTATTGCTTATAGATTTTTTACCCTTTCTATGTGGTTAGCTGCTGCTTCTTAGACATACCCTTAGTGCCCACATTTGCCATACGGGACTGCTCAGTTTCAGCTCTCCAATGGCTCCTCCCTGAGCCCATGAGCCTCCCCAGTTCTCCAGTGGGCCTGAATCTCAGCCTTTGTCAGTACCAATAGTTTTCATTCACAGGAGACCTCTCCTGAGTCAACAAATCCCCCTCACCCACACCTGACGCAATTCTTTTCCATCAGGCAGTGACAAAAATAAAGCACATATTTCTCCAAATGCATTATTTGCTTCAGTATATGGAATATAAGGAATAGGTGGCCCAAGACGTAAAAGTGATCCTAAGCAGCAGCAATTCAACATCTGCAGTCATACCCACCAATGGAACTTGAGTTTCCATTTGATGTGCCAAGCTTTCTGAGGAATGTTCAAAGTGTTTAAACATTTATAAATAACAGTAGGAAGAAATATATTGGCTCAAAGAGAGAACTCCTTTACCAGTATTTTAGAACTCATATTTAATGTTATAAATAGTATATTTAGTATTCTTCAGAGACTTCCAAATTCTAAAAAGAATACTTTTTGAGTTAGATGACATTTGAATAAATCGCAATCTTTCTTTAATATATATTAAGGTATATATATGTAATCACTATTATATAATCAATAAGTGACTTTAGTGAACCAAAAGATGTCATTTCTTGATTTTAAATTTTCTTATAGAATCATGCATGAAAGCTTAGCTTAATACCTTTCTTTGTATTGGCTCATGTATAACAACACTCATACTAGTGGTTATAGGATCTTCTTGAGTTTAAAACAAAATAAGTTTTCTTTATTTTCCTGAATCCAATACAAGCTACAAACTATAGAAACATCTTAATGGAGGCAAAGGATTGGAATTGGGCCAAAGAATTTGCAAAGTCATGTCTTACCATCATGTCTTGCATTTTTGATGCTAATATTTCCATATAGCATATGGTCTTATAATTACCTTGTCCTCCCATCCTCTTACCTCTCTCTTTCACCCCTTTCTCCTTTCTCTACCATCTTCTCCCCCCCACAGTCTCACCTCTGCATCTCCTCCTCTGTCTCCTTTTCCTCTGCTCCAACTATTTACTTTTTCTCCTCTCCTCTCCTTACCCATTCCTATTTCTCTTTACCGTATCACTTCTATCCTGTCTCTACCCCTTTCCCCTATTTCCTTTCTCCATTCCCAAGAGCGTGGCTCTCTAAGTATGTTTTCTTAATAAACATATTTTTACTCAGCGAGTCAATGTCTTCAGCTTGCCTAGAGGGACATCTAGTTCTAATCTCCTCTAATGTAGAAGGAACCAGTAAGATCCCACCCACAGGAAATGTGTTTCTTCAGTTATGGAAATGGGCACTGTAAATCAGAGCTCTCTGTGGCACTTAGGCATTCACTGCAACTTCACATATTCTGTG
>NW_011888792.1:14812585-14840376 GCF_000151845.1 Pteropus vampyrus
ACACACACACACACACACTGTGTGTTCACCTCCCATAGTTAGATTTCTTTCTGTCACCACATATTTGACCCCCTTTACCCCATTTACCTCTTCTCTCCCCCCCACACCTCCTACCCTATGGTAACCACTAGTCTATAGTCCATGTCCATGGGTCTCTGTATGTTGTCCTGTTCAGTTGTTGCTTTTAGGTTTATATCCCACATATAAGTGGTATCTTGAGATTTTCAACTTTTTCTGTCTGGCTTATTTCGCTTAGCATGATTATCTCAAGGTCTATCCATGTTGTCGCAAATGGCAGTATTTCATCTCTTCTTATGGCTGAGTAATATTCCACTGTATATGTGTACCACAGCTTTTTTAGCCAATCATCTATCGTAGGACACTTTGGTTGCTTCCATATCCTGGCCTCTATGAATAATGCTGCTATGAACATTAGTGTGCAAATATCTTTTCGGATATGGGTTTTCAAGTCTTTGGGGTAAATACTCAGTAGAGGGATTGCTGGATCATTGTAGATCAATTCCTAGCTTTTTGAGGAATCTCCATACTGTTTTCCACAATGGCTATACCAATTTGCAGTCCCACCAGCAGTGTATGAGTATTCTCATTTGAGCTATCAGAGATGCTTTTTAAAATGCAATTGAGCAATCTAATTGAGAAACTTAAATTTCAGTTTATCATTTAAATTTAGAAGGAAAGTATTATCATTTTATTATGTTTAAATATTAGGACCCTCTCAGATACGAAGGAAGAAGAAATGGTCCCTCATACTTTTCCCCACTGATACATAAATAAGTACATAATGTTATTTTACATTGCCATAAGGTTTACCCACTGCAGTGCTTCAAATGTCTTTAAACATGGCATTTTTTTCTTATTATCAGTGATTCCTAACCTCAGCTTAACATTCAAATCATTTCGAGGACTTTGAAGTAAATCCACCAAATCGGGCACCATCCCCAGAGATTATGTTATCAGTTTTATAACTGCCCTGGGCATTTTTTTTTTTTTTTTTTGCACAGTTATCCCTATGGTTTCAAATCTGTAATTTACATTAAGGCTCACTCATTGTGTTGTACATTCTGTAGGTTTAGACAAATGTATAATGACATGTATCTGTCATTACAGTATTATACAGAAGTTACCCTGCCCTAAAATTCCCCTGTTCTCTGCCTCTTTATCCCTTCATTCCTGTGGCACTCCCTTTTTAAAAATCTCCATCCCTATTGCCATTTTTCAGTGCAGAGATATCCTGATTCTAGTCAAAAGACAAATCACTAAACCAAATATTTGAGTAGTAAGGGTTAGTAGCGAATTGAGAGAGTGAGGAGAGCATGTTTTCATAAAGAAACTAGTTTCTATCTTGGTCTTCCAAATCAAAAAGATGGGATATGTTTTATATACTGTTTGTGTATGGAAATACAAACATCATTGTATAAATGGGAATCGTGTTTGCACCAGTGATGATAAAAAGAATCATAGTAATAATGTAAGAGTTTTTACATTATAAAAACTATATGCGCAATCCTCCACAGTGTCTGCCTGTCATAGGTGCTCAATAAATGTTTGTCAAGTGAATAACTTTATTTGTAGAACCCAAGATAATTTAACTTCGCTATGAAATTGCATTTAAAACATGTAATTTATAGTCAGAAACAAAACTTTATTCAAAAAGAGAATAATAGTTCACTAGTAATATTTTCATATACGAACACATTTTCTTTAAGCTCTCAAAAAAAAAATCTTCACTCTTTACACTCACCACACCTACAGACATATTCATTCATATACTGGTAAACACATACATATACATCTGTATGTATATGCTTTATTTGACTTTGCCTTCTTCTGTTTACTTAAATAGATTTACCAAATTGTTAGAAACTCTATTTTGCAATGTCTTTTATAATTGTTTGTTCAGTCCTAAATAAAGAGGTCAACTGAGACCATGGCCAATATCATATATATTTTTGTTTTGTTTTTAGTTTCATTTTTCAAGAGTTTAGTGCACATTGCTGATGAGGCTTGATAAATCAAGTTCCAATTTAAGAAAGCACAGTAGTTGAATGAACACTTGTATAAAGTTGTTCCTTTGCATTTTCTCTCATTTTATTATTATAACAATGTCATAGCTCTGGTAATAAGTTGAAATATTTGGGTATACACTGAGATCTCTTCAGAGGAAAAATATTCTTCCAAAAGCAAGAAGTTGTTTAATCTCAAGAAATAGGCCATTTATTTATATATATGTGCTGAAAAGTATAAAAACAAATTATCTGTCCATAAAGTATCAAAGTGCTTCCATTAAAGCATATTTTTGCATATATCCATATTTATAAAATAAAGCGATAAATAAGGTTTATGTGATCTAAAATGAACAGGTATTCTGTATGTGGACATAAAAGGGGCCACACACTAAATTCAACAGCTCAGGGAGGCCAGCATGGCAGGTCCTACAAACCCAGAGACTGAAAGTAACCACAAAAGATGGTATGAACATAAAGATTCCTAACTATAAGCTGGTCATGGCTGGTAGTCACACTTGAGCCTCTAGTTTTCTTGACCAAGGTCAATCTTCACTGTAAGTAAGCCTGTCTGTTGTCTTTTTGCACCTAAAATAATATGCCCTTGGAGTGTCAGAGTAATCCCCTTTTCCAGACCCCTCAGGGCACAACCCACCAGAGCAGGAGACTACAGAACCCCTCAATGTTTTATTGTTTTCCAAATACCATCCCCATGTGCTGTAAATGTTCATTATTAACTATCCTGTACTCACAATGGAAAAGAAGTATGTGTCCTTCGTTTTACTTTTTATCCAATCCCAGAGATTTCCCTGGCTTTGCCCTCTCCCACCTCCTAATTTGCCACCAGTGGATTTCATGTAACCCTCTCTACCTCTTCTCCTTTGATTCTAATGTGTAAAATAAACTACAGAACTGCCATTCTCTGAGCATTTTCTTAAACTATTGAGAATTTGCTTCCTGGCAATTGTTGTCAGTTTGGCTCAAATATACTTGTTAAGATTCTCTACAGGTCGGGACGTTTCTTACATTGACACATATAGTGCTGTATAGGTTGAGATTTTAAAATATTTAATAATGATAAGGCTATTTTTAATTCTGTATATTTTTTCAGTCAATTTTATTGGAATTAGTAATTATAACTTATTTTCTTTTTTCTATTCCAGTAATTTATTTTTTGGTTAGAGTTTTATTTTATGAATTAAAAGTAGCACTGAAGCGGGAAATTTTCAGATACTAATCTGTTTTATTGGTACTTTTGTCAATGGTAAAACCAAAAGCTTCGTTTTTCCAATAGTAGTTAATAAGTAATTTTCCCACTTCCATTTTGTTATTTCCTGGGTTTATTAGCCCAAGAAAAGATTGTTTTCACTACAGAGAATTATCTACCGCTATTCCAAAGAGAAATGTTCGACTGGCAGCTGTCTAGGGAAATGTGTGTTTTTCTGATTTCTTTTTTTCTCCACATAGCTCTGTACAGTGTTTCACAGAATTCCCATCTATGAATTAAAATGAGGTGAACTTAAGAAAGTGAGCTGTCAGGAAAGCTCATTTCATTTTATTTATTTTATTTATTTTTTGAAATGCTCTTAAGAAGACGGGAGGTTGCATAGTGCAGGGATAAGGTGAATAATCTTTTAACTTCCGAGATCTGTACCTGTAATGCAGCTCACAGAAATGATAACATATTTTAAAAAGTTTTTGCTTCTGATAGAATTACTGGGTTAAGTTTGAAAACAATAAACCCAAGAGCTCCCTACTTAAGCTTTAGCTCTGTGTTGGGCTAATGGACCACTGATATTTTCAGAACCACCATCTTTGCCCCTTTCCTACCTAATTGCGGAAAGTGTTCTCTCTGATTCCCCCAATAGGCTCTCCGATAAAATCTCTCATTGTAGTTTGAATTACCTCATCCTTCAAAGTACAGCTGACGGTTCACTTTTCTCATTTAACAAAACACATATTCATATCTTCAATGATCTGGCCAAGTTTCGATTTCCATTTCTACCTCCCCATTCATCTTACTCAATTTGGCTAATGTCATCTGGATTAAATTTACATGTTTCATAACTACTAGTTTCACAAAGGGTGTGGTTCAATATTTGCATTGTGCAAAATCTGGATGTTTTATATTTAGTTACGAACTCTGAGGGAAGGCATTGTATTGCAGTCATCTTTGTATCACATTTAGAAAATTTTAAAAGTATAGCAAATGCTCAAACATTTATCGAAAGAAGGAAGGAATGAATAGTTGATAAGTAGTAACTTGGGAATAGTTGGGGGGAAATGTGATTATCTTTTAAGAATTTAATTAAAAGGGCAATTATTTAGCTGAGGAAGAGGGTATAAATAGTGAATCAATACCCAAAAAGGTCTACATAGATTTGATTATTTATTTTCTCCAACAGTGTTTAACAAAATATTTGAGATGCCGTTGATGAGTAGAGCTAGCTGGGAAAAACTTGCAAATGGATATGGCATTCAGGCCCAGTAACAAAGATGTGTTTGGGAGATACTACAGCATCCAAATAGAAAGTGAACACATGCTTAAAATGATAATTAAAGAAACTGTGAGAAATATCTAATGGAGAGAACTAAATAAAAACTAAGTAATAATCAGTCTACGGCCATACCACCCTGAAAGCGCCTGATCTCTCTTGGAAGATAAGCAGGGTTGGGCCTGGTTAGTACTTGGATGGGAAACCACCTAGGAATACCAGGTGCTGTAGGTGTTAAAAAAAAAATTATAAATAATCAAGTATTTGAAAACATGAAGCTTAAAATGTAACAAAATAATTATAATTGGTTAAAGAAAATAAGTTTATATTTAGCCTTTGTTTCTGATCTTTAAGCTATCTGTTATTTTAGGTTTATAAGTATAGTTTATACAATTTTTAATGCTCTTATTTTTTAAAAATTAACATTTTGAGTGTCATGGACCTAGGTTTTCCTGTAATTCACACTTGAATTAAGTCTATTTTCAAACAATTTTGTGCTGTGTTGAGTGTAATTTAACTTATTTTACTCAAAAAATCTTGACTGCATTGGACTGACAGGGGCCATTCAGTCCAGATAGTTATGACAAAGCATAAAGGTATTTTCCTTTTTTCATGTCATGATGAGATCTTTCCACATTTTATTGTTCAGCTCTCATGAGGTCATCCTCACAGAACCATCGTACAGTACTGTTCTGATGATATCAGTGTGGAGGCCTTCTCAGAAGAGCCCTGCTGTGACTAACATTCTTTTTCTTCATTTTTATATGGATTTCTTGGATTATTTTGTATTCTGGATATTGTTCTTGTCCTGTGCTGTCCCTGGCCACTGACAGTTTACATGGAACCATGTACTCATATATCAACGTTCTTACTCCCATGTTTTCCTTATGCACTTTATTATCGAAGTTTTTTTTAAGTACGATTTTTATCGATTTTATTGTCAATGGAGTTGCTTCCTCCAGTGTGTTCTATAGGATGTCTACTGCTATTTGCTTTCTGTTTCTAAATTAACTAGTGTGTGTGCACATCTAATCTGAGTGTCCTAAACTGCTGTGCTAAAGTGTTAAAGGTGGAAAAGAAACTATGTTTTATTTGTTATCTTAAACAATGGTCACGATAAATTCCTGAATGTTTCCTTAATATTAATGCAAAATTGCTATTGGACAGAATGTAATTGCCCTGACATGTTCTATGTTAAACTTGCTATTTAATTATTTCATGCCCTCTGTTGTGTAGGATATATTTGCCTAACAACCTTAACAAGTATCACCAATCACCTGAATGACAGCTGCCCAAGCCGTTGGAAGGATGGTTAAAAATATTGATTCCTTCTGTAATTTTAATCACTGTTGACTGATGAAAGTGCCAGGATATGACATATGGAGAGAGGCACAGAACCTTTATGAAGAAGACAGACTGTATATGTTATAAGCTTTTAAATAATACAGAATTCTAGGGGAGTGGGAATAAAGGGCACAAATGAAAACTGAAATATACAGATAGATGATCTGGAAAGGATGATGGTAGAAAAAATGGGCAACAGAAAGGGAAAATTTAAATTTTAATTAACCCCACAGGATAAAATATCCTTTAGCTTAGGGGAAGATAAAATGCATGTAATCAGAAGAATGTCTTGGTGAATGCTGAGAGCATTGCTGCTTGGGAAGAAGAATCTTTTTCTTCATCTCCTGGATTTCTCTAAGTCAACCACCCCTGAATATATTTTAGATGAATAAATATTTAATATATGTTTCTGAGTTTTCAATTATCTTAGATGAAAACAGCAATCCACTTGCAGACTTTTTTTTTGCTTCTTTTAGTTAATATAATGAGATTCCAAATCTTTCCATGTTGCTTGCACAAGAATAGCTTCCTAATAGACTCAATATTTTTAACTAACTTGTATTTGCTGTGAGGAAACTACATATGTTTATTTGTGTATATTTATCTCTACATTGAAGAGACTACCTTAAATAGTCCAGAATGTTTCACATTTTTTGTTGGTTTTATAACAATTTATATGTAATAACACACCTTTTATTATAAAAGGCAATAACACCGTGACCATCACCACCATTTAAAACAGGGTGTTCAGTTGATGGGCAAGTCTAAAACTATTAGATTAAAATGTTTTAGATTTCTTCTGTCAAACAATAATTTCCTATGATTACATCTGAATATAACCACAGGCAGTGGTTACATTCTAAAATTTATTTGAAACTTGGTGGGATAGTTTAAGAAACAAAAGATTAAGAAGATTTGAATAGAATGGGTATTTCTGTCTGTCTGGTAATGCATTCCAGTGTACAGTCTTCCTGCTTTCAGTCTAAACTGATTTTGATCTGAACTTGGTCAGTCAGGAGGATTCTTGGTGGTTTAGGATTAGCAGAGAATCTTATGGCTGTTAAATTGCTCAGAATTGTTTTCTGAGAGTGTTAATTTCTACCTACACATTTAAAAAAAAAAAAAAAACGGAACTACTAATCTAGAGAAGACTCAGGTAACTTTTGACACTTATAACACAGGTCCAAATCATGATTTCTATACTTTGTGGCATTTCAGTTCATCTAAGCTCTAATCAAAACAGCCCAAAGGCAAATCATCTTCTTGACAAGTTTCATTTCCACTTACCTATTATCATCCTTCTCTCTGGGAACCTTATAATTATCTTTGACACCTTCTCCTCCCTCATCCTCCAAATCAGTCCATGGCCAATAGTTGTAGTTTCTCTCTCTGTCATGTCTCTCGCATCTACTGTTGGTTTTCAGTGCTAGTACCCCAGAGGAAAACTTTATTATGTCTTGCCTGGCATACTCTGGCCCATTTAATTTATCCTCCTGACAATAGTCAAATTAAATTCCCTAAAATGCAGCTCATTTTTTTTTTATTACTTCTCAATTCAAAAAGCTTAAAGGTCTCCCTTTCTTAAATTTTCATAATATAAACCCAACCTTCCTTTTTACCTCATCTTTACTACAGTCTTACTAGTTTCCTATACTTCAAGACATTTAAATGACTGATTATCAAAATATGATCAGAATCTTTCATTTTACTCTTGCTTATGTCTACCTAAAATATCATTTCTCCTTTTAAGTATCTCTCCTTCCCAGCCTAACCTTAAACCACAAAAAGTTTTTCAATTTATTAAGGATAAACTAAAATGCCACATAATCTAGAATTTCAGATACCACTCATACTCAAGCTCAAGCTGTTTATAGGCCTTTTAACCTCTGACACATGTAATTATACTTTCCTTTGGCACTTATCTTATTCTTTGTTATATTTTACTTCACTTTGAATTTGCTTACCCCTAGACTCTCTGTCTCTCTCCTGAGCAGAAAGCAAATACTTCATCAGAATCTATTTGTAGCATACAGTCATTTTACATGTTGTAGGATATAAATAAATTTTTGTTCTATTCAGTCGAGGTGCTTGTACCATCTATTTTTCCTCGAGAGAACATTTACCAATGTATATCCTATTTTATTCAGAGAAAAATATAAATCACTTATATTCGGAACCTACCATTCTCCACTGAGTAGATCTTGCTTATACAGAAATTCTATTAGTACTACAAAATGGCGAACTCTCATATCTCTACTTGTAAAATTACTTTGAAACAACTTTAAATGCAAAATCAATGAAAATAATATGGTGTTTTCACAAAAGAGAAATGATGGTAATCACTCATGATTTTTAAAGGAGAAAACAACATTTAGAAATCTCATTTTCTCCTGATATTTATAATAGAAATAAGATGAATACAGGTCATGAAATTCTGATCAGACACTGCTTTTTTTGAAATACTGCAACAGTGCTATTTACATTTTTTGGTAAAATTTACCTGTTAATTTAATGTTTCTTAGTTAATGTGCTACTCATACCACATTGAAGTTTACATTTTAGAAATTAAGAAAATGGAGCTTAGAGATATTAAATAATTAGCCAAGATTACAGAAATAGAGACTATCACAAGTAAGACTTAAACCCTGATCTTCTACTTAAAGAATGTATGCTTATTCCATGTTGCTATGGGGCTTTTCATGCAAGCCAAATTAATTCATCAGAAAGTAATAGGAATTATTGACATAAAGCTTGTTGATTTTCTATTAGAAAGTGTTTTTGTTTCAGATAAACTTCTTTGTTCAATAATTCTTGTCCAATAATTTCATATTTCAATTCTTCCCATGTTATATTTCTTCACTCATTCATTATTTTTTTTTATCATTTGTTTATTGGTAGTTACTATATACCAGTAACAGTTTTGGGTGCTAGCTAGAATGATGAACAATGCAAACAAATGGAGCCTTTCCTGGCAGAGATGATAGTTTAGCAAGGAAGGCAAATAATGATTAATCTTCTTCTGGTAGTATGGGCAATGTGCCCACTGAAAAAGGCTAAATATGCTGAATAATTTAAATTCCATATTGAATAGAAATGACCATAAATTAAGACATACTCAGAGGCTCCAAATCAAGTGAAAATGGTAACTGTCCTCTTAAAGGTAACTGTCCCCTTAAACTGGCTCCTATTTGGGGACTTCTGCTGGACTCAGGTGACTTTGAGATTATATTTTGATGAACTTATGTGATACATAAGCTGAAGAAAGTCAAGATAGGAGCCTTACAGGAGACCCAACCTCAGACTGTTTCCCCAG
The DNA here is from genome assembly GCF_000151845.1 of Pteropus vampyrus. Classification (NCBI taxonomy): domain Eukaryota; kingdom Metazoa; phylum Chordata; class Mammalia; order Chiroptera; family Pteropodidae; genus Pteropus; species Pteropus vampyrus. Next base: position 14,821,762 of record NW_011888792.1, read on the forward strand.
AAGGCTACACCCTCAGAATAAAGATACATTATAAATAAGATCCAAGAGAAAACTTTTTAAGTCTTTCACTAATTTAGTAGAGAGAAAGCAAAATTTTTTCCTTATTATTTAAACCAAAAGTTAATTCTTCCATGAGTTTGCAACACAACGGCTTATGATAGGTGTCACACAGGAACCAGAGAAATACAAATTAAAAAGAGATAATATATTGCAGCCGTTACATAGACAAAAATCTGTTAGCAAGTACTAATATCAACATTATAAATGGAACTGTTATAAAAATGGTAGTACAATTAAAATAGGTATAGCCTCTTTAGAGAAAGAAAGTCAGTACTAGTAAATTTCAAGATGCCCATATGCTATGACGTAGCAATTCTGTATCAAGGATTATATATTTGGCAAACCCTATACTGTGAATAAGGAAACTAACACTAGGATATTTATTGTAATACTGTTTGTAATAGAAGAGAAACAAAATAATCCAACTATTTATTAGTAAGGGAATAAATAAACACAGCCTGAAACACAATGGAATCATATAGAACAAGAAAAGTAAACAAATAAGATTTATATATACACACACGCATATGTTTATCCCTATAAATCTCACAAGTAAATAAATAAACCTTAAAATAGAATAAATTAAAAACAGAACGTTGAGAAAACACAACCCCAAAACGGACACACAGATGTGCATCTTTTATGTAAATGAATATGTTGTTTATAAACATATATAAAGTAAAAGCATAAAATCCATTGGTGATTGATAGACAACAAATTCAGTTCTGGGGAAAGAGGGAGAGGAAGAGGATAAAAAAGGAAGATTAAGATGTATTTACAGGGCAGTGTTTCTCTATAAAATAAAAAATATATAATTTGAATATGACTAAATATTATCATTTAATATCATGTGAATATTTGAACTATCTTATTATTGTATGTAAAATGTGGAAAGGAAAATCAGTAACTGGAACTCATCATATTAACTCTTTGAGGGAGAAAAAATACTATGATTCTGATATGTGTAATAAAAACACTGGGTAAGATTTGATTTCTACATGTAATTTTAAATATCCCAGCAAATTAAATATAGATGAATTTTTTTTCTTTTTTGCAGTGTAAAAGGGATCTACTAAAACACTACAACAAATTTCAGATTTTACCACAAAATTTAGAATCACTCTCTGAAGTCAGTAATAAAATGAGGTATATGCTGCCCTCTCATCTATTCCAAATTTGTTGAAGGTCATTGTCAGCACAAAGAATAAATTAAAGTTGTAAGAAATGAAAAGGAAAAACTTTTTTTTTTATTATTTTCAGATAATCAGTTGAACTTAATGACAATTCTTATAATTATAAAGAGTCTGGTCAGGTTGATAGTTATAGAAACAGCATACAAATATCAATAGTATTCCTATATAGCAGCAACAATTTATTCAAAAATGAAATAAGAAGAGATCCTATTTTCAAAACTAACAACTATTTTATAATACTGAAGAATAAATCTAACAAAATATGTTTAAGAAATGTAATTACAATATTATAAAATATAACTGAAAGTTATGAAAATGACCTAAATAGTCATTCTGTGATCTTATATGAAAAGTATAAATATTATAAAGTTGTTGATTTCCTAAAAGACAAGTCCCTAACAGTGTTTACTGTAAAAAGTAAATGAATTATTGCTGCTCCACATTCTTGCCGGCATTTGATGTTTTAGGGTTTTCGATTTTGGCTATTCTAATAGGTGTGTAGTGGTATCTTAATGTTGTTTTAATTTGCAATTCCCTAATAACATATGACATTGAACATCTTTTAATGTGCTTATCTGCCATCTGTATATCTTCTTCGGTGATGTGTCTCCTAAAGTCTTTGGCCCATTTTTTAATCTAGTTTTTCTTATCGTTAAGTTTTTAGTTTCTTGTATATTTTGGATAGTAGTCCTTTATTATATGTATCTTTTGCAAATATTTTCATCTGTGGCTTATTTTCTCATTCTCATGATGTTACCTGTTACAAAGCAGAAGTTTTTTTTATTTTAATGAAGTTCAGCTTATCAATTATTTCTCTTATGGATTATGGCTTTGATGTTATGTCTAAAAAGCCATTGTCATAACAAGGTCATCTAGGGTTTCTTCTATGTTATCTTCCAGGAATTTCATAGTTTTGTGTTTTACATTTAGTTATATGATATATTTTGAATTAATTTTTGTGAAGTGTGTACGGGCTGTGTCTAGATGTTCAATTGTTCTAGCACCATTTTTTGAAGAGACAATTGTTGCTCCATTTTTTTGCCATTGCTTCTTTTTCAAAGGTCAGTTGACTATATTTATGTGGCTCTATATTCTGTTCCATTAATATATTTGTCTTTTATTTCCCCATACCACACTGTCTTGATTGCTGAAGATTTATAGTAAATCCTGACATTGGGTGGTATCAGTCTTGAGACTTCATTCCTCTCCTTCAATATTGAGTTAGTTATTCTGGGTCTTTTGCCTCTCTATGTAGACTTTAGAACTAGAGTATCAATATCCATAAAATAACTTGCTGGGGTTTTGATTGGGATATGCTGATAAGTAGATCAAGTTGGGAAGAAGTGACATCTTGAAATATCGAGTCTTCTTATCTATGAAGTTGGAATATCTATTTATTTACTTCTTTTTTTATCAGAGTTCTCTCTCTATATATATGGTTAGGTTCTAATTATTTTATTTCAGGGGACCCATAAGCTTTTTGAAGAACAATTTCTTATAAGTTTTAGAAAGGAAGATGCAAGAATCCTATACAGTAGAAATTCTTCTTTTGTGTATTTACTCTAGAAAAATTATATTGTGTGTTTGAACATGCCTACACATATAAACCTGTTCAAAGAACCTCATTATAGCATTGCATGTAAGAAAAAATATTTAAAAATGTCCATCAGTGGAAAAATGAATAAATAAATTGTGGTATGTTCATGAAATCGATTCCTATACAGCAGTTTTAATGGAACAAATGTACATGTATCAACATGGATAAATTTAATTAATAATATCTTGACTGAAAAAAAAAGCAGGCAGTAAATGAAACAAGCAGTAAAAATTATATAAACTTGTAAAGCAATACTTTATATAATTTAATGTAAATATTACAAATTTATGAATATAGATAGGAAAGATACAAACCAATATCTGAATAGCGATTATCTTTGTGAAAAGGTGGAGGGAAAAAATATATTGAGTATAAAGATGATTCTGCCTTATATTGCTTTAAAAACAAACTAAAAAAGAATTGAAGGAAATATAGCAACCTGTAGACATTTATTGAATCTTGGGTTTCTCATGTATTATTTTATTTACTTTTCTGTTCAATTCAGAATAAAAAATAAAAATATATAGTAAAAATTAAAAAGCAATATTTAAAATTAATTGTGATGCCAGTTAAAGTAAAGGAAATTCACATTAATGAGGAAACAAACAATAGGAAAGCCTGAAGTAATCTATACAATCAAGAACAGTACTCCAGTAGAAGCTCCTATCCAAAGGATAAATTGAGTCAACAAGGTGAAGGAGGCAGCAGGGAGCCCAGTGGGGGCAGGTTTCAGATAAACGAAACATTCTGAGAAACCTAATGTGAGAAATATCAAGAAGGATTCAATTAAATAAGAATCGGGTATAGTTAGAGTAGCACTTCTCAAACCTATCTGAGCATTGGAGTTACCTGGAGAGCTTTAAAAACACTACCGGGCTTTTTCAAATTTAAATGTGACTCTAAAGTGTATGAAGATCTTTTTAAAATGCAGATTCTAATTTGCAAGATCAGAATTCTGCTTTAAACTCAATATTATTAATAATAGTCCTATAAACTCAAAAATATTAATAATAGTCCTATATAGCAGCAACTAAATATAAACTGCGATAAAAGGTTCTGTATTCAGAACAGTAAATATCTCAAAATACCTTGGACTGAATTTAACAATATATATTGAAGAACTTTAGTAACAAAATTATATAAAATATATAAAAGATGCAAAAGTGACCTAAATAAACAGAGATATATTCTATGACCTTGAATGAAAATTTTAACTACCATAAAAGCATCAGTTTCCTAAGTCCTATCCCCAACAGGTTTATTGAGATGGAACCCTAGATTTTGCATTTCTAACAAGATTTCAGGTGATGTAAAAACTACTAGTTTACCTCAGAAATCTAGAATGCAGGGATGTGTGTGTGTCTGCAGGTAGTGGAAGGGGAGATAAGAGTGGGTGTCAAAGGTGTTAAGAGATGGAAGATGGAAAATTTGCAAGGTAAATTCTTCAGGGAATCCGTGAGGTAGCTCTGGACTTGATCTTAAAGACAATGAGAGAATTGTGATGTGTTTCAAGCCAAGGAATGCCATAAGCAAATTTTTGTTTTAGAAATACCACTTGGGCTACAGTGCGGGGGAATGGAGAGAGGAGGGACCAGTGAAGAAGATCAAAGTAATTGAGGGGACATTTACAATAATTTACGTGAGAGATAATGGCCAGGGCTAAAGAGTGGTAGGATAAATGTTTTAGCATGATTAAACCCTATAACGGTTTTCATTGTGATCTTTCTTACACAAGTCCTCGGGATACAACTAAGGATTTTTTTCCTGAATTTTTATTATAAATAGAGTTAGTTTAAAAGATGAGAAAGAAATTATTATAATTAAGTGCATGCCATATTTTATGTTCTAAGAAATGTATTTTCTTTCTATTCTCAACATTTAAGGTATGTTCTCTTAAGGTGATTTTACATCCATCCTGTTTTGCCTGGGATCATCCAAGATATGTACCTCTTGTCCCAATATAATTATTAATACCATCCTTTTATTCTTAAAAGTGATGTATTTGAACAGTTTGTCATTCTTTTTTAATGAAAATATTCATTGTCATACAGTTTGTTAAGTAGAACATGGACTTTCCTCTCGACCAGTTTATTTTAATAGCAGGTACAACTATGTTGCACCACAAATGTGGTCAGTTATGTAGAAACGCACTGACTCTCTTTAGAGCCCTTGCCTCATCTCTCTGCCTTGTTCATTAAGTTCCAAATGTACCTACTTCCTGTATCTCAAACACATAAAGCTCATTTCTGTCTCAGAAACTTTCTGTCAGGCTTTTTCTCAACCTGAATAATTCTTCCCCAAATTTTCACCTGCTCACAGCCTTCTCACCCTTCGTTTCAGTCTGTTTCTGCTCCTCAAACAGGCCTTCCTTAATAACCTGCCCTCACTCACACCCAGTCACTCTTATCTCATTTCCATGTTTCATTTCCTTTATTGCTACTTATAATATTCAATGCTTCTTTCTTTTACTTGAATTACTTTTTAACATATTTATTGTCAGTCTCTACCATTACAATATAAGTGCCATGACAGCAGGAAGCTCGTCATATATTTAAGCACTATATTTCCTGAATGTACCGCTTTGGCAAACTTGGAGTATAAGTTCAATGAATATTAAAATGAATGAGTGAATTTATTCCAGCTCTACCATTTACAAACAATGGGACTTTAGGCAAGCTATTTAACATTTCTAAGGCTCAGTTTTCAAGTCTATAAATTAACTATAATAATAATCCTTTAGAGGGTTGTAAGACTTTAAAATATATTTCAATTAAGACAATTTTCATTCCAAATACCATACAGTATGTACTCAATAAATAGAAACTATTTTTTTTATTAATAACTACACATAAAAACAATACCCAATTCCTTACCACTTTGACATCACTGTTTGAAAACACAAGATGTATAATAGACTTAAGAAAATTCTTCCCTGAAGGATATTAAATATACACTTAATTTGCAGTAACCCCCAAAAACCTGCATAAAAAGAATAACACTTGCAATTTTAGGGAATGGCCAGCGGTCAGTGTCAGATAATTCTGTGTGATATTTTAGGTCATTTTGTTATATTAAATGTAATATGATGAAAAAATACATTTATCATAGTTCAGATAAAAGAATAATCTTTCTGCTTACTTTACAGGCATGTCTCAGATTTCCTGCACCTAATTTTTATATTCTAGTTGAAAAAAGTGAAAAGAATTACTTTTCTCTCAGGTCAGGCTGACAGAGCTTCAGTGGGAACCCTCATAAATTGACCCCATTTCCTCCCATTATTTTACTAAATGTATACTACATACTTAGGTCAGTGAATTCACTTTTTCTATGGTTATTTCGTTATTTGAAAATACTCTTTCTCAAGAGTGATACATTCGTTTTGGTTATCTTTCACATTATGCAAAAGGATTCCAATAAAAAGTGAAAGAGAAAACAGCACCTTGCAGACCTTTGTTATTTTTAAACACAAATTGCTACTTTTCTATATCCATAGTAATATAATTCTGCATTTTATTTCTTAAAGGCAGGACTTAATTGAAGGAAGGTGAGGTTAATTGGAATGTAAATATAATGAACAGTTGTGATAATGAGGTGGCTGTCAGGCCAAAAACAATATCTGTTTAATCATCAGGATCTTTCCTGCAGATTATCTTATTTGACATGTCGTATTCTCTAAAAAATAAAAAATAGGAATCAAGAGACTATTTATTCTTCTGTCAGTTTGCTGCAAGATCTTATCTGTCAATGTGCAGATATTCTCATGTTTAATGCCCTCTTAACAAGAAAATAATAACTTGATCCCTAGGATGTCCTGAGAATTAAGCACCTCAAAAATATGTCAGGTTCTTGGACATATAGTAAAATACAAAGGGCAAGTAACTTATGTAAAAAGAATTAGTAGAAGCAATATGTCAAACCGTAAATTTCTTACAGCCCTTATATTCATGAAAAAAAATCAGTTTTAAAAAAAGTATTTATTCTTCTAATACCATCAATTGAAGATGTTGGATCATCTTAGAGAGTACTTGGGGAGATGGGAGATGACAAACTATCAGTGAAATATCAAAAATGAATCCTATGGATAACTCATCTTGAACTCAATAGTTTCAGTCTTTGAGGCGACTTGGTCTGCTTATAAAACAGTGACAAAAATCCTAGTTACTAGCTTTGTAACCACCTATAAGCTCGTTTCCCATCCATAAAAAGAGAGAGAGAGATCTTCGTGCATAGAAGTTCAATATCTGTTCACTAAAAGAACATGTGCATTACCTGAATCAATTAGTACGTGGAATCCTTCATAACAATGAGTGATGGAGGTACTTTCAGCTCTAGTTTAATGTGTACATCAGAAAACTACAAATCACCATTTATTTCCAAGGGCAATGTTCTTTTTTTCCCTTTCCTTTTTTTTGTTTTCTTTCCTTTCCTTTCCAAAATCTTTCTTAAAATCCTTCCATCTCAAAAACCGGGATTGTGGCAGAGATTTGCAAATCTGCCTGAAGTTGCTAGGAAAATAAATTGTTCTCCTAGGTAAGATGAACATTTAAAAGGTATCAACAAAGAAATAGATACAAGAAAAAATAAAAAATAAAATAAAAACAAAGAAATAAATATAAGAGGAAGAACAGATTTGTTGAACCGCTATGGATGATGAAACATTTCTTGGGAACATAGGATGACAGACTTTGAGATCTACTGACAATGTACAGCAGAGATTAGATTCTGCAGGAAAATCAGCAGAATCAGAATTAGCTTTACAATACAATGAAATTTCTGAGTAAATATAATATAGCACCTGCCTTTTCAGCCTCATCTTAGGTGTATTCTTTCTTCAATATTTCTTAGCTCCTGCAATCCACTGAGTTATTCAAACTAGCCTGCTCTTCCCCAATCCGAGGTCTTTCCGTATCTTGTACACCCTGCCAATAAAGGATTTTTCTCACTCCTTACCTCATGAATAGTCATTCTGCAAGTTTCATCTTAAATGCTGTTTCCTTCAGAAAGGCAATACTAATCCTTCCCATTGTCTCAATCCCTAAATTAGTTCCTTTATATTTTTATAGTATCTTATATGTATTTATAAAATATTGGCAAATTACAATTATATATTATTTTTGACCTGTATATATCTGCACTATCCTATAAAATTCATAAAAGCAGGAACCATGTCTATTTTGTTTAATCCTACATCCTCAGTATCTGTCATAATTCTTTTCACGTGGAAGATGTTAAGTGCATACTTATGGAAGGATGGGAGGGAGGGAGGATGGGATTCTCTGTATGTCACTGTATGTTATATATTTGCATTTGAGTACAGAAAAAAAAAGTAAAATTTTGGCCTTAATATAAACACAGATGTTTGCATGGAATAAATGTTTATGAAACATATGGATAATTTATATAATGAAATAATTATTATAATGTCAAATAAGTTTAGTAACTCCAAGAAATGGCTGACAAATACTCATGAATTTCAGAATTGTTCTTAGTTACACGATTTATACATGTACATTATTTATTGCTTTTGAAATGATTCCTCCAAAGATTCTACCAAAATGGTGATATCCATGCATCACAAATTGAATAGAAGATATTTTATCTTTTCTGTATTGTTTGAAAATAAAATGTGGTTATTTCTAGGTTGCTATAAAAGGTGTTTCAATATCTGTTGTTAGCCATTCTATCTTTGCTTTTATGAAATTAGTATTAACTTTAAAACTTAAATTAGTTTTTATAACAGTCTTGAAATTTAGCCTCTAAGACATTATACTTGAAAAGATCATGTCTTCTAATAAAACAAGGTCTGAAATATATTTCTGGAAACTGACACTATAGATCAGTTAATTATAATAATTATTTCATTATGTCTCTAGGCAGTAGCTCCTCAGCACAGGCAACTAGAGACATTTACAGCAATATTGTCCGCATAGTTAGCCAAGAAGGAATAATAGGGATGAGGCGAGGAAGAAGCCTTGGGCCTTTGTCAAGAGAACTGAGCTCTAGTGTGAACCTCACCTTCCATGACTATGAGACTTTAGGCAAAGACAATTCACCTCTGTATAAAATCTCTCATAACGAAATCAAACAGCTGAACTAGATAGCACTCCTAAGTCCCTTCTAGTTCTAAAACTTCTACATATACTTTTCTTTTTAAAGTTTGCGATGATGATGCTTTGATATCTTGGAAGACACACTGAAGCATCATCACTCCCTCTACAATTCTATCATTTTCAAATCCATTTTAGGGATAAAACTGTGAAGGTACATCCACATTTTGGGATGCTATCACAATTGATTTTTGTAAAAACCAAAGGGGAACATAGGAACTCCTGATTTATCCCCTCAATTTTCAGATGAGGAAACTACAGCCAAAGACAGTTGTTGCCCAGCATCACATACTGAGCGTGCAGCAGGCCCAGGACTGGAACCCATGGGTGTTGGGTTCCATTCCATTGTGATTCTCAGAACACAGCATTGCCTGCTCATAAATGATGATTCATCATCCCTTGCTATAGATTCTCAATTTCTTACTGTAAAATTAGTTTTACTTATTTAAAGCCATTTGAGTAGAAAGAATTATTATTAATATTCCTCGAAATATGGGGAAGAGCATAATAAATATGTAGAAAGATACTGAAATTAGTAATAATTACAAAATGCATTCTACCCACAAAAATGTACACTCTCCATAAAAATTAATTACCTAAAGATGATTTGGTTAAAATTATAAGTATTTGTGAATTTAAGACTTTTACATTAATCACATGGAATATCCATTAATTATTTTTATATTTCCTATTTCTATAAATTGCCTATTTATGCTGCATCCAATTATATTTATTGAAATAATTAAATTCTTTCTCTTTTTTACCTAAATTGTACATATTTAAATACTATTATGAATTTCTTTTTATTAACCTGCCTTTCTTGGACTTTTTTGTTTCTGTTTTAAATTTCATTACCATGTTATTTACATATTTTAATGTATTAATGGTTGCATTCAATTTTATTTAACTTCATTATATAATTTAGAGTTTTAAGTATTACAGCTTAATATAGTTTCTAAATCTATTCTGTGTAATTCTTCTTCATGCTTTCCTGATTATTGTTTTACATTCTTTATCTGTCCCTAGCCTACTGAACTAAACGATGTATTCCTATCTTAGATAAATTTTAATAAAATAACTTACAAAAGATACGACCAAATGTTTGATTTAGTTAATATTATTAATTTTTATTATATTCCTTAAAAAAATGCTATTGCCTAATTTCAAAGGAATCCTGTATAAATTTTCCTTTTTGTTTTTCCTTTAAAGTAAAAGCAGTTTGTATTGACTTATAAGAATAAATTGGTATTATTTTCTCCATAGATGAGCTGAAATAACAATAAGATAAAGTTTTTTTCTTAGTTTGCTTCACTTTCTTTGCCTATTTGTATTAATGGGTTCTTTTAAAATTATTTAGTAATATTCTGTTGCAAAATTATATTTGCATGTTTATACCCTGCCTTGTTCTTAAAAGGACTTGCGATGACTGCAGTAATTTTTAATTCCTTTTCTCTTAGTGGTGAATGTGCATAACTTAAACTCTAGAATTTATATTAAGTATGCAATATCTTTTATTTATTCATCAATGATTTATTAATCATATACTATGTATTAACAGTGAACTAGGTGTTAGCATCATTTTGAGCAAAATAGACATAATCTGCACCTTAATTGAAGAGAGGGGAGTACAGAGAAGGGGAAATAATACATTAAAATATAGCCTAATATAGTGCTCCTCTAACATCTCACCTAGGATGGTCTAGAAATGCTTCCTCAAAAAGGCAATGTCTAAATTAACTCAGTTAATTTTGAAGTGATGAAATATCGAAGATTATTGTAAGCAAAGAGAATAGAAATGTGATACATTTGATGAAATAGAAGACATTCTTAGTGGCTAAAATACAGAAAATGAGGGAGGCAGCAATGAAAAAAGAGACTGAAGAAGAATGCAGACATTAATCATGAAAGCTCTTGTAAGCAGATGATCTTAAGGGTTTGACTTTATTACAAGGATAGCAGGAAGCCTTTCAAATGTGTAAGTATAGCAATGACATGTTCAGAATTGAGTTTAATAAAATCTCTAGTTGTTACAAGGAAATAAAGTATTATCGGGGTAGAGTGAGACAAGAATAGAGGCCTTAAAACCAGTTAGAATATTGTCAAATTAATCCAAGCAGGACATGGTGATAATACAGACCAGGATAGTGACCGTGAAGGTGAGATATTTGATAGTAGAGAGGTAAGCTTTAGTTACTGCAACTGTGGCCTATGATAAGTATGCCTAGGATTCAATACAGTTTTTTAGTTTGGTCAATTCAATGCCAGAAAATCATTCAAACCTATTCTTTAACTGATAGAAACGGCCAGCTAAAATAGCACAGATAATCAAGTAAATGGGGGCGATCATATCTATACAAATGACTGATTATTCTTGTGAAGGGACTAGTCATATCACTGAAAATAACTAATCAGTTTCATAAATAGAGTGATTATATTAACACAAATGGCCATCAAGAGTGTGCCATGAAGGCAAAACATGCTTCTCATTTGGCAGTTTTTATTACTTGCTCGCAGTTTTTATTATTTTTCCTACAGGGCATGGCCATGCCTGGTCTTTCTCCCTAAAATCAAGAAGGCCAAAAGGATGGACATGCTGTGCTGAGCAGCACAGCAGCTAGACAGGAACTTTGAGAACGATAGAAGGAAAACATTTGTCAAATGTAATAATAAAAATTAAAATAGGGAACCCAATAAGAACCCAGAAGTTGAACAAAGATTAGACTAGCTATTAGATCGGAGGTGAGAGCTAGTAAACAAGAAAAATATATGCTACTCTTTTGAAAGATTTGGTTCTGGAGGTAAAAAGTTATAGATCACTAACTTGAATAAAGACAGGTTATAAGAAGGTTTTGCTTTTTAGTCGATTGCGGAGATTAGTTATGTTTGTGGTTTCATGGGGAAGAACCAGGAGAGGTAGAAGATAAAAGAAGACTTGATAAAGTGAGTGGATTACAATCCGAAATGAAGTGTCAAAGAATAAAGGCAAGGATTAAGAGCACAGATAGTTAGCTATGGAGTGGAGGCTTCCATTAAGGAAAACAAAGATGGTGAGAATAGCGATAAATTTAGAAGAGTAAAGGGAAGTTGAGGAAGTTTATTTCTCATGATATTGAAGGACACTATATAAATACAACTCATCTCAACAAATTAACCACTGTACTAAAGTTCATTAGGAGTCAGAGACCCATTATACAAGACTGGTATCGTCTTTGGTGAATATTATGGCTTTTCAGATTTGGTAGCAAGGGGAGAAACAATCCTAGCAGCTAATACAATATTTGAACTGAAGAGAGATAAAATAAGAAATAATTTCGGACTACTTATTATGTGTCATACTCTGTTTACAAATGTTACTAATAAAATATTAGCTGATAGAAAAAGATAATTTACATAAATTAATTCAGACTGTCTTCATCTTCACAAATTGTGGAATATCAAAGGGTAACAAAAGATCATAGTATGTGCTCCAATTTAATCCCTATTAGTATTAACAGTCTATCTTCGTGTGAAGATGTGAAAGAGCCAGTTAGTACCATTTTTTCTATCAAGAGAAGGAAGACTTAAAACTGAGGAAATAGATATTGGAGTTGGATCAGGTGGTCCAGAAAGTCTGGGGGAAGGAACATAAGCTTCTACTAAAGAATGGCTGAAATGAACACACTTGGAGGACTTGGTTATACAAGAAGAAAAATAGAGCCATGACATATATGTGAATATCCATAAAGATGTCAAAAAGATTTAATAGGAGTGACAAAAATACAGGCAGGAAAGAAAATATCTAAAAGAAAAAAAATAAGTCTAATTCACATAAATCAATCCAAAAATGAGGAATTTATTTGTTTACATCATAACAAGGAGAATTTATGCCTCACATAATTTTGTCTACACCAATGACAGGGATGAAAATAGCTGAAACTCAAATTGATGTCATAATGTGCTCAGCCCAAATTTAATACCATCTCTCTTCGCTGGTCTTGTGTTCTCATTCCCGGCTTCTAATAGTTCTCATTTACTATCTCCTTCTGACCATTAACCTTGGTTACTGGAACCAGTTTTCCTCACCATGTCTATAACAACAGTGTACTAATAAAGTAAAAAATTAAACAACAAAGAAACTTGCCAAAAACACTGGAAGGGATAGGAAATGACCTCAAAGGCCACAGGTAATAACAAACATAAATGTGAAAAGGGTAGCCAAACTTGGTTTATTCATTCTGTAATTATTAATTTGCTTTTATTGTGTGCTAAGCACTGTTCTAGGTCAGAGATCAGCCAGAGATATCTTACCATGCCAGAAAGCAAATAAAGTCTTAAAGACTAATGAGTATTGTGTAAAGGACAAAGGAGCCAACAGAAAGTGGCTCCCATTGGCTAAAGGTGAGAAAATTTAAGCATCAAAAATAAATAAATAAATAAATGCAGATTATAAATAATTGAATATTAAGAAAGTAATTGGTCCTGATACTCATCAAAAAATAGGAAGGCCCCCTTTGCTCTCTCAAAGACAGTAACAGTTTATTCTACAGCAGTGGAAATAAGTAGACACAAATTTTTTTTCTTGGCAATTAACAATTGAAATAAAATGATTAGACATTTATTCTGCTTTCCTTTACTATTTTATTATAGTCTGTTTATTCAGGCTGCTATAATAAATTACCATAGACTAGGTGGCTTAAACAACAGACATTTATTTCTTACAAATCTGGACTCTGTGAAGCCTAAGATCAAAGTGCTGGCAGACCTAGGAAGGTCCATTTCCTGGTTTGCAGATGGTCATCTTCTTGTAGCCTCACATGGTGGAGAGCAGAGAACTAGTTCTCTGACCTCTTCATATATGAGCAATAATCCTATTCATGAGGGTTTCACCCTCATGATCTAATAACTTCACAAAGAAACCATTTCCAAATACCGTCACACTGGGGACGTGATTTGGGGGAGATCGGAACATTCAGAACATAGCCCAACCAACTGGTTCTAGTTTCCTTTGTTGATGGACAATTTTTTTTATGGGATTTAATATAAATGTGGAAGAAATTATAGAATTAGAAAACAACCATTTTACTACCCCTAATGAAACAACTGATTCAAGCATTAATCATCAATTCATTAAAATACCACATAAATGCTTAAATGAGATCTTTGCATAAAGCAACTGTGTCACCAGCTGAGTCCCTGTGATAATAGCATCATTAAAAATTAGGCTAAAAGTTAGGCAGAGGCCTATCTCCTTATCTTCTACGTGGTAGGCAGAATGTAGCATCACTAAAAAACAAGACAACTAGACACTATTTCCTAATGTAATATATATTAAAAAACACTCGAGAATTGTGAAGTTCTATTGCCAAAATTTTATCTGAATCTATTCAAGTTTCTAGAGCTCATTTCTACCTACTGGAAATAAAAAAAATAGAGGAACATTACATAACGCCCAAAGAAAGTAACCATACTAATCTAGAATGAGGATCATTCATTTTCATTCGTTAGGATACTAACTAGGTTTCTGTTTTAAGCCAAAGGTGTGGGGAATAGAAAGAGACAAGACTGTTCTAGGGAGGAAAAAAAAAAAAACTAAACTAAATATAACGTATGAACCTTGCTTGGAACTTTACTTGAACAAACTACAAAAAAAAATTAGCACAACTGAAGAAATTTAATTAATTAACAAATGGATATAAAATGATAATAGATAAGTGTTGTTCATTTACAAGTGTGGTAATATAATGGTTATGTAAGAAAATGTCTATGTTTTTTAGAGATGCATACAGCTAGATAAATGTAATATGCAATCTACATTTTCTTTTAAAATTCTTCAACAAAGAAAATTTAAAAAAATTTTAAAAACTTAACTGATGCAGATACAACAAATGTTGATATAATTGATTGGTCTATGGGTGTGTTATACTATTCCCATTACTTTGGGGTATATTTGAAAATATTCATAATATTTTTTAAAGCTGTTGCAAAAATCCAGGTGAGAAATGAATATGGCTTGGGCATGAGTAATTGTAATAAGAAGTAGCTAGATGTAGAAAATACCTAGAAGATAGTCAAAAGAGTTGCTGAAGGAATTGGTAGTTGAGAATGATGGATGGAGATGAGAGAGTAAAACTGAAAAGATGAATTTGTTGGATGCTCAATGTAGATGGATGTGTAAATACTGATTATGGATCAGTGGTTTAAAGAAAGCAGTATTAGGTATCCAAAAGGACACTGATTTAAAATCTACCCACTAGTGCATGAGACATGGGAGACTAAGCAGCCTCTCCCTTTCCCTTCTACCCAGTCTCAGCCACTGTCATGGCTTCAGTTCTCACTCATCTATCAGTCGGCCTTTGATCTGCCGCATCAATCTGAGTTCCAGGTTACTTTTTGATGGAAACAGATTTCTCATAGACCTCTCAAGTTCGACCTGTCAGAAACTGGTGTATTATCTTTTCCATTCTCCATCCTGACCCCAAATATGCTCTTTCTCCCATATTTCTTGTTAATGACTTAATCATCTACCCAGTTATTCAACATAGAAACTCAGGTCGATCTTGTCTCTCTCTTCTCCCTTCTCCATATAGTCACTATGTCTTGTACTCTAACATATCTGACACTTGTCCTTTTTTTCTACTCCCACTGCTTTTACTCTAGATGACTTCTTCATTGTCTCATCATGTCGGAAAGGCTTTTAAATGTCTTATTTATTTGCCACTCCTCTCCCACATGACTAACAAAATTCTCTTTTTAAAACCTACTCTATAAAGTCAATTAGACCACAGTCAGAGCCCAGACTCTTCTTTCCAGCATCATCTCTTGTCACATCTGCTTATGTGTGTAGGTTCTATTAGTGTACTGTAGTCAGCCAGTCCCCAAAAATGATATATTCCTTTCAGACACATATGAAATGTTCAATGACTGTTTCTTGAATTGTGTTATAATCTACATTTTCTTTTGAAAATAACTATTTATGATCAGTAACCTAAAATGAAATGTGGACAAATCTTCTTCCTTTTGCCTTATTTAATTAAATAAACATGGTTTAATCATTAAAGACAAATAAAACTATGCCTGCTAAAATTCACTGGGCTCTCTTGAGAATCCTGTCCTGATCTTTGCAAATTTATGAAAGAGATGCTTTTTCAATTGATTTTTTTTACTATTATGAATATCCTTTCTGCACTTCTGCCTAAATTTCCTTGCACAAGTGAATGGTAGGAGAGATCCCATGGGCAATGTGACTTCTCTCTGCTTGGTAAGTTTACAGGTCATTAGCAATACTACGGTAAGTGAGGGCAGGTGGTTGCGCACCTTCCTGTAAGTCCTGGCCAGTAGTGACTTCATTGACCAGTTAGAAAAAGGTCAATAATGTTAGGTTCTACACAAAAGAAAGCATGTGTACTGCTTTTACCCCATCCACAAAGAAGTTAAATTATATCTCAGCACTTCATAGTAAAACAGTATTTCTCAGAACTTAGCTCAAGTTACAATTTCTGAGGAAACCATTTTTGAACAGATTCATAGGTCTTCTTTTCCATTCATGATTAGCTATGGTGTCCAGACTTAGGGAACTTCTTTTTAAGTCTCTCTATTATGGCAGAGTAGCAGAGCTGGGAAGATAGCATGAGCCTGTGTGCCAGTATGAACTTTATCTTTAAGCCTGATCTGAATCATGTTCAGATATTACCGCTTACTTGAGAGATACAGGGAAATAGACTTGTTCTATTGCCTTCTCACTCACAGATCCATGGGAGTGGTTAAAAATCAAGGAGAAAGAGGCAATGGGAGGGTAATAAACAGAAGAAGGATACTTGCTAAATGCTTTTGATCTTTATCATAGTGATGATGGGAGGATGAAACAAAAACAATGTACTCAGAAATCCCAAGTATGTAGAAATCCCTACAAGAAATTCCTTATGTGTAACTCAAATGTGCATTACCTGTGTCATGTAAGAGTACATTATGGGTTTTACCCATCCCATTGGGTTGTTTCTTATAATATTGTTTTATTTGGTATTGAATCTGATGTGTTTCATATTTTCTCCTAGACTAAAGTCTGTTTCTTAAAACTGTGGAAACGTCGCAAAAGTATGAATCATTGCATACATAATAAGAATGAAAAATCGAACTTATAAAATACAATTGTTTAGATTTACTGATAGTTCCACATTAATTGTTCCACATTAAAAGTCACTGCCTGTGAAGAACAAAGGAACTTGCAAATTATCTTCAGCCTTTTCATTAATCAATGGAACATTTTTCTTTTCTGTTTTGAATCTAAGTAGTGTAGGACTCAAATAACTTGCAATAATGATTTCATTTTTTTTTCAAAACAGAAAAAAAATCCATTTTTTTTAATCCAACTGTCTTTATAAGCAAATGATTTGAAAAGGAATATAAAGTAATGAAGATGGTCTGAGCAAACACTTTTAAATGTTAAGTTGAGGAATATATTTTCTTGAAAATGTAAAAGAAGCTGAATGGGTAAAGAGTGCAGCCATTAAACATCACTGTTATACACAAAATAGACAAGTGTGCTGAAAAATGAAAATAATTGATTACATGTGGTGGTAAATTGTGGGTAATTTTTTTTGACTTTATAAAACAATACCTCTAAAATAAACAGTTATAAGGAAAATTACTTGATATAGTCTTTTCCTTATAAAACTTGAAATTTCTGGTAAAGAATTGCAAAGAATTAAGTTGTAATCACATTCTTGGGCATTTGAAATATTTTCGTGGATGTCAAAAGTTGATCAATAAAATGAATCCCTTGGGAACTGTTTGTGGAATTTGCACTCTTACTCTCAGAGGATAATCCAAAGTGATCCTGGAGATGAGCTTATGTGGCAAACTTAGAAATGTCATTAAAAATGGCCAACAACCAAGTGAATTATTTGTGACCTTCTCCTGAGAGCACATTGAAGAACAACAACAACAACAAAACACTAAAAAAAATCCACCTGTACATTTTAGTCTTGGACTCTAACACCAGAGTGTTTTGCTCTAAACTTAATCTCCAGGGAGTGGCTAAATATTTCAAAATGATTTTGCTAACTTCGGGCTTTGGTCTCAAAATTTCCTTTAGCGCTTTTTCAATGCAGACTTAAGGTGTGTTTGCACACATTATCTACAGCTATTTACTTTGGCATCTTGCAAAAAGTCTCAATGAAAGACTGGCTTCTTCATCCTGCTCCTGTGTGCTTTAATATTGAGGCCTTTGCAGGAAGTTGGTTGTCAGCCTCTCACAGAAAATCCTGTTAGAGAAATCAAAACCATTAGAGGGCAAGTTTATTTTCTCTCAGCAGTCAAACTTAGATAACGTTAGCCTATTTTTTTAAAGCTGCCCGATCTCTTTTTAGTTTCAAGTCTTTTTATTTTTAAATGAAATGTAAAACCCTTGCAAATATTGTTGATAGCAATGTTCTTTCTCTATTAGAATCTGATTTGCTGAAATTATTTTTAAGTTTTTAAAAGAAATATTCTATATAAAATTTTCAGTTACTACACAATCTATTAAAAAATTAGAGATAATTTTATATGTATATTTATTTCAATAAATCAAAAATATATTTCATTCATAGCAAGCTCTAGTATTGATTTATAACTAAATAAAATAACGTAAGATCTACAAAAACTATGAAATTATTTTACATATATTTTCATCACTTTTTTC
>NW_011888792.1:14840426-14845687 GCF_000151845.1 Pteropus vampyrus
TTTTTTTTCAAAACAGAAAAAAAATCCATTTTTTTTAATCCAACTGTCTTTATAAGCAAATGATTTGAAAAGGAATATAAAGTAATGAAGATGGTCTGAGCAAACACTTTTAAATGTTAAGTTGAGGAATATATTTTCTTGAAAATGTAAAAGAAGCTGAATGGGTAAAGAGTGCAGCCATTAAACATCACTGTTATACACAAAATAGACAAGTGTGCTGAAAAATGAAAATAATTGATTACATGTGGTGGTAAATTGTGGGTAATTTTTTTTGACTTTATAAAACAATACCTCTAAAATAAACAGTTATAAGGAAAATTACTTGATATAGTCTTTTCCTTATAAAACTTGAAATTTCTGGTAAAGAATTGCAAAGAATTAAGTTGTAATCACATTCTTGGGCATTTGAAATATTTTCGTGGATGTCAAAAGTTGATCAATAAAATGAATCCCTTGGGAACTGTTTGTGGAATTTGCACTCTTACTCTCAGAGGATAATCCAAAGTGATCCTGGAGATGAGCTTATGTGGCAAACTTAGAAATGTCATTAAAAATGGCCAACAACCAAGTGAATTATTTGTGACCTTCTCCTGAGAGCACATTGAAGAACAACAACAACAACAAAACACTAAAAAAAATCCACCTGTACATTTTAGTCTTGGACTCTAACACCAGAGTGTTTTGCTCTAAACTTAATCTCCAGGGAGTGGCTAAATATTTCAAAATGATTTTGCTAACTTCGGGCTTTGGTCTCAAAATTTCCTTTAGCGCTTTTTCAATGCAGACTTAAGGTGTGTTTGCACACATTATCTACAGCTATTTACTTTGGCATCTTGCAAAAAGTCTCAATGAAAGACTGGCTTCTTCATCCTGCTCCTGTGTGCTTTAATATTGAGGCCTTTGCAGGAAGTTGGTTGTCAGCCTCTCACAGAAAATCCTGTTAGAGAAATCAAAACCATTAGAGGGCAAGTTTATTTTCTCTCAGCAGTCAAACTTAGATAACGTTAGCCTATTTTTTTAAAGCTGCCCGATCTCTTTTTAGTTTCAAGTCTTTTTATTTTTAAATGAAATGTAAAACCCTTGCAAATATTGTTGATAGCAATGTTCTTTCTCTATTAGAATCTGATTTGCTGAAATTATTTTTAAGTTTTTAAAAGAAATATTCTATATAAAATTTTCAGTTACTACACAATCTATTAAAAAATTAGAGATAATTTTATATGTATATTTATTTCAATAAATCAAAAATATATTTCATTCATAGCAAGCTCTAGTATTGATTTATAACTAAATAAAATAACGTAAGATCTACAAAAACTATGAAATTATTTTACATATATTTTCATCACTTTTTTCGTTAGTAACTATCACTGTGATGTCTAAAACTATGTGTCTACAAAAAAATCTAGTAAGAATCAAAGTATTTATTATCAAAATAACATACCTATGAAGAATGTTTGCCAAAATTAAAACTCTAATATATACATATGTTTAAAAATAGTAAAGGATTAGCCTCTGTGAACTTCTGTCATCAATTGTGTTGGGAATTGAGCCAAATTCTGTCTGCAAGCACAAACAGTTCATATTCAGATACATAGAGACTGCGCCTTAGAATTTTAGGCTGTAATTTATCCCACTACCTACAACAGCACTGTTTATAAAAGCAGTCCTGTAGAAGGGCTGTTCCTTGTATTCCAGAGAAGTAAACATTGGTATAATTTTAAAATTATAGCTCTTGAGGTTCGCAGACTGAAATTGTAAACATAAGTGCGCCTTACTCACATGGGTTCTTAAAGATTCATAATCCTCTAAGCTTCCCTACATGGTAAGAAATTTTGTTAGAATGTGAAAAAAAAGAAACATTGAAAGATTTAAAAACATTTTTATGTTTTTAAACGAGCTGTTACTTTCCTTATATGACTAACTTTTATTTTGAGACTTTGGAAATTTCTTAAATTTTTAAAATTTATCTTTATAATGGTATAGTATTAGACACTCTTCAAGTCTCTCTCTCTCTCTCTCTCTCTCTCTAGATATATATATATACATTACCCTGCTATTACTAAAATAATAATAATTATTATTAATCAAGTACTTATCATGTACTAGACAATGTTCCAAGAATTTTATTTGCATTATTTTGTTAAATATTGGCCAATTGTTCGCTACATAAGCTATAGGGAGGTAGTATATAAATCATAAAGCATCTACATGAATTAATTGACTGTGCATCTAAATTTTAGGATCGTTGTAATTGTTTCTTGGGCTGTTAAAGAGTATAACAATAAATAATGACCATAGATCCTATATTTTCTGGGATAGAACTAAATTCATATATCCTTTCTCATTTTAAAGTCATGTTTAAGATTGTAGAATATTCCAGGATTAGAATGCAGGTCCGGATTTCTACTTTTTAAAGAAGCCAGAATTAAAGCCAGAAAAGTAGAAGTAACTATCTTGTGGTAGGAATAAAATCTGGCTTTATTGTATAACTCCAAGTAAACATCAAGCCTCCTAGGATCCCTGGGATCAACAGTTATAAGAAATTCAAGGAGTAATAAAAAATGACTCTAGAATTTCCAAAGCCACTAAAAATTAAAAATGGCTAGAGACCTCAGTCAGATGATACTTATGTAAAATGTAGAGGGACCCTAGGTGAATGCCATTTACCTAAGACTGTTATCACTGTGAACTAATATGAGTCTAGATACAATACAATGAATAGAAATCGACTGTTTTCATAATAGTAAAGGTAAGTATAGTTAAAAAAATTCAAACAGTACAAAAGTTATAAAATTATGACTCTTTGCCAACTTCAGCCATCTCTCTCCCAATGCCAAATATGATTTTTACTTGTTTCTCTATCATTTTATTCTGTACTTAAAGAATTATGACCATTCATTTTACAAAAATTTTAAATGAGAAATGTAAATTATTGAAAATAGCAGAATACTATGCATATTACCTTTTGAAGATTTTTCCAACTAGAATATATAGTCATTCTTTTGAATGGCTACATAATATTCTATTGCATGAATCTAACATAATTCATCCAAACTATGTCTTGCCAGTTATTTGATTCTTGTTTTTTGACATTATAAACTATACTTCCATGATCTCCATGACAATGTTTGTTCACATATCTTAGAAGTAGCATTGCAAAGTCAAGGTATATGTAGTTCTATTATTCATAGCTATTGTCAGCTTTTTCTCCTGAGAAGGTGTAACAGTTTGCATCCTTATGATTTATGTATGGGTGTTTATTTTCTCATTCAGAGGCCAACAAAAGGTATTGTCAAACTGTTTGATCTTTGTAAATCAGCAGATGAAAAAAGGTCTCATTTTTAATTTGCATTTCTATAATCTTGTTTTTCAGACTCGAATAACTTTATTTAGTTGCTCTCTAAGGAATTGCATCAAAATGTTAAAAAGGCTACAGGCTTTGAATATTTTATCTATTTATTTAATTTACTTTTAATTAAAATCGATAGGGTGACATTGGTTAATAAAAATATATAGATTTCAAGTATACAATTCAATAATATGTCATATGTATATTGCATAGTGTGTTCACCACCCAAAGTTAAATTTCCTTCCACTGCCAAATATTTGACCCCTTTTACTCCATCTACCTCACCCTTCCCCTTCTTCCCTCTGGTAACCACTAATCTTTTGTTCATGTCCATGAGTCTTCGTTTGTCATGTTGTTTGTTGCTTTCAGTTTTATATCCCACATATAAGTAAAATCATGTGATTCTCAACTTTTTCTGTCTGATCTGTTTCACTTAATGAGAAAATTTCAAGATCTATTCATGTTGTCACAAATGGCAGTATTTTATCTTTTCTTATGGCTGAGTAACGTTTCATTGTATATACGTTTTTATTTAATCCTGACTGCCATTGAGCACCTTGCCTTAAGTGAAAGGATATCTTTTCGTACATTTTTTATGACTTCTCTAATAATTTCTTTTGCAAATATTGTTTCCCAACTGTAATTTGGCTTTTTGTAAGGAATATTTACCATACAATATTTTTTTAATTTTGTATAAAGTAATTAATCTCTTTGTGTGTGTATGAAATCTGGGCATTGTGATATAGTCACATTAACTCATTCCAAGAAGTTTTAGAATTAATTAAAAAGCTCGTAACAGACTTTTCTTGAGAAAGAATTATTTTAAAGTTTTGTGCTCAAGATAAATTTATCATTGAGAACAAAATTGCTAAATTCTTTTTTCCTTTGATAACCCATCCTGGACCCCTCTTTATGTATTTCTATTTGCCTTGTCTACTAGGAAGAACAAAGGTAAGAGTTGCTCTCATTTTAGCAACTATTCTTAGGCTTGGTTTTTCCAAAGTAACTTTTGATTTTTGTTATTTTGTTTAAATAGTTTTTGTATCCGGGCATTCTAAATATTTTATTTCAAATACTTTAGATACAGGAAAATAATAGTTACAATTTTAAAGCACTTTAGATGTTTCTATCATATATACTAATTTGATTCCCATATTGGGCAAATATTTTTATCCTTATTTTGTTACAGGATGAAATGAATATTTGAAAATTAATGACGCAAAATACTATAGGTAATAAGTCAACACAGATATATTTGCTTTAAATATACTATGCTTTCTACTACCTAACTTTCCTCTCTACACTAATCAATTTAAAAAATATTTTATCTAAGAATAACAAATGTTGTATTAATGGTTCAGGATGTGCTTTAATGTCAATCACCTGAGAGTTATTTTAGAATGTGTAAGTTAAGATTCAAAATATGCATAGGACAGAAGGGACCTGTGAAACCTCAGCTTGGGAAATTCAGAAAATAACCTATAAATAATGATGATTAATTAAAATGTGTTCTTTAAGATTTGAAGTAGACACACATGCAATCATAGTCTGGTTACACGCTTGCCAAAAGAAATAAAAAGGTCAATGATAATGTTGTTTGACATTTTTGGATTCGGTTTCCAAGAATCTAAGGTATTATTTGTCACCATTTAAACTGATTTAGATTCACATTTAATACTCAATTACTGCTGATATCACTTTCATTGTAAATTTTAATTGTTGAAGCCACATATGGTAGTTAAGCATCATAATTCCTCCCAAAGCATTCATATGGCTTTTAGGCAATTGCTCTTCCTAATTCCCTCTTTAAGATATTTCATCTCTTTTTTTTTTTTTTTTTTTTGATACCCTATGCCAAGTGTAATCCCAACTGGAGCACACAAAATTCACTTCTTTGGTAGTTAAACAT
>NW_011888792.1:14847125-14849853 GCF_000151845.1 Pteropus vampyrus
AATTTGTTCCTTAGGCTTCTTTTTAATTATTTATAGTTTTTAGATTGTACCTGATGTTTTATAGGTTATACAGTGTGGTGATTAATATAGTACACATTTTGAAATGATTACCAAAACTAAGTTAATAAACACGTCCATCACATAACATAGCTACAATTTGCGTGTGTGTGTGGAGGGGGGGGCGGTGAGAACACTTAAGATCTATTCACTTTGCAAATTTCAAGTACACAATATTGTATTATTAGCTATAGTTACCATGTTATACATTAGATCCCCAGAACTTATTCCTTTTATAACTGAAAGTTTGTGCCCTTTGATCAACATCTCTGCATTTCTCCCACCACCTTGTCTCTAGTAACCACTATTTTTTTCTCAGGTTCTATGAGTTCAACTTTTTTATAGTCTACCTGCAGGTAACATCATACAGTATTTGGCTTTTTCTGTCTGGCTTATTTCATTTAGCATAATTTCCTTCAGGTTCATTCATGTTTACAAATGACAGGATTTACTTTTGTTTTAATGGCTGAATAATACCATATATATATGTAATATGTAAATATGTGTGTGTGTGTGTGTATACACACACACACACACATGTGTATATATATGTGTATACACACATGTGTATATATACACACACACACACACACACACGTATATACACATATATATTTACATATATGTAAAGAACATTTTTGCTCCGTTCATCCATCAGTGAACACTTAGGTTGTTTTTATATCTTTGTTATTGTGAATAATGCTGCCAGTAGTCATGAGAGTGCAGATATCTCTGATTTCATTTCCTTTGGACCTATACCCAGAAGTGGGATCACTGGATCGTACAGTAGTTCTACTTTTAATTTTTTGAGGAACCTCCATACTGTTTTCTGTAACGGCTGCACCAATTTATAATCCAACCAACAATGTACAAGAGTTCCGTTTTTCCCACATTCTTGCCATTCTTGTTATCTCCTGTCTTTTTGATTATAGCCATTCTTATATATGTGCGGTAATAGCTCATTGTGGTTTTGATTTGATTTGCATTTCCCTAATGATTAGTGATACTGAATACCTTTTCATATACCTGTTGGCCATTCGTATATCTTTTTTGGGAAAATGTGGTCCTTTGTTCATTTTTTTCATTAGTTTATTTGTTTTTTGGCTATTAAGTTGTATGTGTTACTTTTATATTTTGGACATTAACTCTTTATCAGATATGTGGTTTGCAGTTATTTTCTCCCATTTTATAGGTTGCCTTTTAATTTTGTTGTTTCCTTTACTGTGCAGAGACTTTCTTTAGTTCTATGTAGTCTCGCTTTATTTTTTTCTTTTCTTGCCTTTGCTTTTGATGTCATCCAAAAAATCATTGCCAAGACCAATGTCAACGGCCTTTTCCAAGTAGTTAGGACCACCATTATCGAGTCTATTACCTGGGCATGGGCCTGCCTTCTCAAATGGATATCCTTAGTTTGTGGTTCCACCAGGGTTTCACAATCTCCTACTTGGATCCCAAATTTCCCACAAAGGCATTTTTATCTGTAGATGGCTTCCAAATTATTGTTACTAAGGGGACTTTGACTGAGGAACTTTCTATTACACCATCTTGCTAATGTTACTCCTGCTTGTTTATTTCTTATTTCCTTCACTCATCACTATGATTGTAATGGCTTTGTATCACTGCATGTGTACCTTGTAGTTGCTTATCCATCCTCTCAAGAATATATACCTATGTCTAACTGTACACCATCACAAAATAAGATGTAATGAACATTTTTGTTCTTGATCTCCTGCGGACCTATCTGAAAATTAATCTGGGATAAACGAAACATTTTTTAAAAATTTATAAATAAAGAGAAAAATACTTTTAAAATATAAGGTCTATCTCAGTAAAGGACATACAAGCAGTAGGATACATGCTTAAAGCAATATAAAAGATTAACAGTCTGTTAATTCCATCTGGTTCCTTTGTTAAGGAGAAAATGTATGATTTCTACTGGTGTCAGAACCCATAAAGAGTCTTGCAATAAATATCCAAGAATAGATTTTAAGAAAAAACACATAAGACCAAAAATATGCAGAAATCTATGAAAGTTTATTGAAGAACATAAAAGATAATCAGAATAAATGGAGAGTCATAACATGGTTCTGAATGAGAAGAGTCAGTGTTTTGATGACATTAATATCCTCCAAATTATAATGTAAATCAACAGAAATAAATATAAAATACCAGCAAAATATTTTGTGGAACTTATTAATTGTAAAATTTACCTTAAAGGGAAATATCTAATAATGGTCAAAAACTTATGGGGAAAAAATAATGAAAGATGACTTATGCTACCAGAATTCAAATGACAACTGCAATTGTAAAGTTAGGTAATTAAAATGACAACACATTGGTGGGGAAATACATAAATCTATGTATGAAAATAGAGATTCTAGAAACATTCAAATGTATATGTGAGAATTTAGTATGATGTAGACATAGATGGTGTTTAATTTAAAATAAATGAGGAGAGAAAAACCTAGGAAAACTTAATATCTATTTAGACAAAAATGTCTAAAATCTTTTATGTAATGCCTGTCTCATTTATGCAAAGATAATTCCAGATAAAGATATATGTGTGTATTTAGGGGTGTGTGTGTGCGTGTGTGTGTGTATGTATGTACATATATATATATAAATGGATATATATGTTGTGTCAAATGACATAATGTTTTAAGAGAATGAT
>NW_011888792.1:14849903-14873484 GCF_000151845.1 Pteropus vampyrus
AATCTATGTATGAAAATAGAGATTCTAGAAACATTCAAATGTATATGTGAGAATTTAGTATGATGTAGACATAGATGGTGTTTAATTTAAAATAAGTGAGGAGAGAAAAACCTAGGAAAACTTAATATCTATTTAGACAAAAATGTCTAAAATCTTTTACGTAATGCCTGTCTCATTTATGCAAAGATAATTCCAGATAAAGATATATGTGTGTATTTAGGGGTGTGTGTGTGCGTGCGTGTGTGTATGTATACACACACACACGCACACACACACACACACACATATATATACCTATATACACACATATATCCATATCTTTAAAATATATAAGGTTAAGTATATACATATATGTGTGTACATATGTGTGTGTGTATGCATGAATTTACTAGAAGAACCTACAGACTAGTAGTTAACTATAATGAGATGGTAAATGTTTGCCTAATGAAAATGAAGACTCCAGAAGAAGATATAATATAAAAATTGGAAATAGATGCCCACAAAAAATTTTTAACAATTATAAGGGCAAAAGATAGCATATGCAGGATAGTGAGAGAGAGAGAGAGGTTGAGAGAGAAACAGATATGAATAAATATCTGTCACAAATGAAAAAAAGGCTTGGTATACATCATAAATCTTATAAATTCATCATAGATCTCATAAATCAGTAAGAAAAATAAACAGCCTAATAGAAACATGGGCAAATATGTAAATAAACAATCCTTAGAAGAATTTTAAAATGACAAAAAATATAGACGTATACATACTTAACCTCACTAATAAACAATAAAATATAAACTTATTTGTTGACCATCAGGTTTGCAAAGAAAAATATTAACATTTGATAATATAAGAGTTATTAAAGTGTGGGAAAATGAGCATCTAGATCCATTTTGGACTGCAAATTGTCTTTGTTAAAATGTATTATGTGCACTTGACTGTAGAAACCCTTGACTGTAGAAACTTCACTGAATTTTAGGAGCTAGAAATAGACATCCATGCGCATGTGTACACATGCGCATGGATGTCCTTCAAAGTATTGTTCATAATGTTGGGAAAAACTGGAAATAATCTATATTATCATCACTAATACAAAAGTTAAGAAAAAAAAGTTAAGAAACTTTGTAAATAAATAAACTTTTAAGATATGTTTTAATAATTGAAATTATGCATTTCTATAGTATTTTATGTAATAGAATTCTATGGTATGAGCTACTATGTAATAGTGTTCTAAGCAATTCTATTATATATACTACTATGAAGCTTTTCTTCCTTTAGTGAAATAGCATCCCAAGTCTAGTATTGAATTTACTTTGAGATATTTTGAAAAATATAATAAAGCTAGTTGCAGAACAATGTATATAGTAGGATTCCATTTATATAAAGTGGACACACATGTTCTGTGTGTACGTGCGCATGTGTGTTTGAACATAGAGAGACATTTCTAGAATTAAATACACCCTATTTGATAAGAATTATCTAAGAAGGAAGAGTGAAATTAAGGTGGTGGTGAGGGAGGTTGTGTGTGATGGGAGGAGGGCTTTTACTTTCCATTCTATGTGTCCTTTTGAATTTTCATTCATTAATTTAATGTGATTTTTAAAGGACAATTTGAAAAGTGATAGTTTAATGCAGTAGCTGTTTATAATTGTTGATATTCAAATACATCTTTTAATAGAAAAGTAAGCAAGAATATTTTGAACATTATGTAAAGCAAATAAGATCGCTCTCTTTGTCTCAAGTACAAGGGTTTATTTTTGAGTCGTTGGGGTCAGATAGGAGGCTCAGATCTCCATCTGGCATTTTAGCTATTTGTTTAACCTGAATGCCCTGACTGCAGGAAAATCTGCCTGGTTGTTTCTCAGTGGGATGAAGAAAGATCAGTGACACTTCCTCTCCATATGCACTAGAGCACAGAGCCACAAGAAGGCCTCACTAGGCAGCCAGGGCTCTGAGTACTTTTGTGTGCAGCAGCAGGAACTCATGCCCGTGGCTTCGTTGTGTTTGGTCTAAAAGAGCGGAAAGAGTCATAAAATTGCCTGAATAGAGGGAACATTTTTATTGAACCTTCTACTGGGCTTAATTAATTGAGCAATGGAACATGACAGTTCAATAGGTGAGATTATCAAAAGAAAACTATTCCCCTAGGGCAAAAGCCCCAGATGGGTGCCCGAGCTTTTCTGAGAAAAGTGATTGCTTCATGATAAAAATATAATTGCCCCCTATTGTTACATTGCCCTTTAATGAATCCCATCCAGTACCTAAATATGGCAAATAGAATGGGATGGTGTGCAAGAGGAGTGACAGTTACATCTGATGTTGAGCCATATAAGGCTACACAGCTTTGAAGAGAAGCTATCCTTTGTCAAAGAATCCTTTCTTGGTTGCCTCAGTAGGACTTTTCATTAACAAAACTTGAAGAATGTTGCATTTATTTCAAATGACCCACATCATTTAATTTCAGAAAAGCAATAAGCCAAAAAGCTGTTTTCTGTGAGAAAAACATGCAATATTAAGTGGAAGAAGCTTTGTGATTTATTTAATTATGCCTTTATTAATGTACCAAAAATTTAGTGATTTTTAAAGGGTCAGACAAAAATGATTGATGCTGTCATTTAGTGGAATCACAGTTCTTATTTGGTGTACAAATTAGCTTAACTCTTTAATCAGCTAGGTTGCTTCCAGCTGGAAGGAATTGAAAGCTGAGCTCAAACTGGCTTAAACAACAATGGCACTTATTGGTTCACATGTCTGAAAGTCCAGAGGTAGAGCAAGCATCAGGATTGATTTAATTAAATGATTTCAGTGCTCTCTTTGTGATTCTCTAGACCAGCACTATCCAATGGAACTTTCTGAAGTAATAGAAATGTTCAGTATCAGCACAATACAATGATAGCCACTAGCCCATGTGGCTACTGAGCACTTGAAAAGTGCTACCATAATTTAGGAACTAAATTTTAAATTTTAGTTAATTTTCAGTAAGTTAAATTTAAATTTAAATAACCACATATAGCTAGTGGCCATTGTATTGGGTAGTGCAAATCTACACTAGGCCTCCTTATATACCATGTGACCACATTATCTACAGGTTTGCAATGTGTTGGCTATAGCTAATCAGGTGTGAAAACATTTATAGCAAAACAAGGAATATTAATGAGAGTTCACCCAGAAAAATAAATATCTTTTTTTCCATATTACATTGGCTAAAATTAGATCACAAGCCCATTCCTGAATTGATCACTGGCAGAAAGAGGATATAATCATTAGTTCTCTTGAATTCATTCGTATTACAGGAATAGAGTTGGCTTCCTGTGGTGTCCATAGACTGGGTGGTGATGGATGACACCTGAACAATATTGGTATTTGCATAGCAGAAGGAAAAAGGAATTGGATGCTAAGAAGATAGCTAACCATATCCTTCCATACCCCGTAAACTACAGTTGGTACAAACTAGTCAGAATGAGGCATGTGTCTATGTTCTGGTTTCTGCCACTGCATCATGTCTATCTTCCTTATTCTTTTGCTCTGCCAAAAATTGCTGAGAAAATTGTCCTTAAAAGCTTTCTGCCCACATAGTTGGTAAGGTTGCTCATAGTGACAGCAAGCTGCCCCTCTTCTATCTTTCTATAGTCCAGTTTTGTTCTCTAATAGTGAAAAAGAAAATATCTCGGAGTGAATTCGCAAAAATCACTAAACTTTCATCGCAGTCTCAGAAAGCTCCTGCTGTTTTGTTTTGATGTAGCCACACTTAGCTTCTTGCAGTTGTCCACTTTGCTGTCTTTCAGCTCAATTATTTTAAGTTCATGGGATTCTCTCTGCATGCATTCTTGCCATTCTCCAGATCTCCACTTAGACATCTCTTCTTCCAGGAATTCTCTTTATCCATCAAAGTTGGAGTTAGGTGCCTTGTTTTGTGCTCCTACAACATTCCATTCTTTTCAAATCTTAGCCCTTTTTATACTTTACTGTTTCCTCCATTTACTTTACTGTTTCCTCCATTTATTTTCTATTTGACTGTAAGGTCTACATGGGCAGAAAGTTGATCTTGTTCACTTGAATATCCCTAATGTCTATCCTTAATATCACAGGCATGTAACAGGCTATCAATAACTATTTTGAATTAACAAATGATACATGCTGAATAAATGAATTGCTTAATAAATGAAGAGAGTGAGTAGCCCTATACCCATCATATAAGATTATATAATCACATCTTTCCAGTCCTAAAAATTCATACATACGCACATATACTCATATAGAAAGCTTCAAATTATGTTCTAATAATCACCAAATTATGAAAGTATATTCTTTTGTAAATTAAAGATGGCTTGCTAGCTTAATTCCAGATTTTGGTTTACCAACATTGACAAGATTCTCTTGGTTTCGAAGCTTTATTGGACTTTGATCTCTTAGGAATCTAAAATATTTTATTTTCAATATCTGTATGTAATGCAACAGAAATATTTCTTTCTAGATAGTTTATCTCATGTGAAAGGCTGAAAATCCTTTGAGCAGTAGATACACCATTGAAACAGACTTTGAATAACTAAATATAAAAGTTCTAGAGTGACACTCTGTTTTAGCTAATATAGGCATGTGGTTTTTTGTTTGTTTGTTTTTTATCATGGTTTGCTTTGTACTGACTACAAAACCCCAATCCTTAGTCTCTCTGCATCATCAATTAAAAGCTTTAAGGGGTTAAGACACAATACAACAAAATAAGCTGTGCTTCATTGTCACTATGCAGATCTGCTGGGATGCACACAGTCCAGTATTTACAGCAGAAAAAAATTACAACTCTTAAAGCTCTTTCTCTGTGGAGAGGAAAATTTATTTCTTAAATGTAAGAGTAGTATTATTTTCCATCTTCTTATGTATGTATAATTGCAATCTTAATATCTCTTTTAGCTCTTTATTCCCATAGAAGATATGTTGGAGGCACAGTGCGGACAATAGCAGAGCATCTAGAAACATAACCAAGAAGGCTTATATTTGTCTATAGAGTTCAGAAAAGGTGCTGATGTAACAAATTTGTTCTTTCTCCTCTGTAAGCCCATAGAGGAGCTATGCTACAAATTTATAGGCATCTTGATTTATGAGATACACACACATGACCTGGTGTTTAATACATATGTAAAAACAAGCTCTAAGAAAAAAAAATTTTTGCCGACAATTATAAATTGCAAAGTACAATTTCATCCTTGTATACATAATGATTAAAATATAGATTATTGAGAAGCCCCTAAAAGAGTATATAAAGAGATACAAATATTGGTTTGAATGAGATTATATAAGGGAGCTTTGCCTTTAATAGCAAAGGGGAAGAATTGGAAAATGTAGCCATCACTTATAAAATTCAGTGATTTTATTTACAAAGCACTCATTTATTTGTTACCCAACTACAATGTTCCAGACATAGAAAGATCTCTGTGCATAAGCAGGCCATAGTCTGGTAGAGGGAATAGCCATTAGAAAATATTAATTATATGATATAATCCGCGTTGTTAGATAGAAGTGTATACCAAGTGCGCATCTCAGGAATGGATTGCAATGACTAATCTTGACTTTCTAGCCAGGAAAGGGGGTACTTTAGCATGAGACTTGATGTTTGCATGAGTTTGGCAGGATAAGGTGGAAGAAAGAAGTCTCTTAAGGAAGATTTTAAAAAGCATGAAGACACACTGCATGATATATTTAGGAAATAAAGGAAACTATGCAGACAGAGAAAGATATACTGGAAGAAAATTACCAGAGGATGACCCTGAAAAGATACTTGAGACAAGAATGTGAAAAGACTTATATAATCTATTGAATTTATCCTTTAGATAATCCTATAGATAATAGTAGTTTTTTATGCAGCATATGACTCACATAAAATGTAGATTTTAAAAGATTATTGTGGCGAAAAGGAAGAAAAAGATATGAAGCAGTAAGAGATTGGATAAAAAATATGAGCAATTAGGAAGATACCATCATGGAAAATGAGAAGCATTTGAGTAAAGGTTATGCCAGAGGAAATTTAAAAGGTGATATAGACAGCACATTTAGGAGGTAAGCAGTCTTTGTTGATTGTTGGGGTGGCATTCATAAGAAAGGAGTCAAGGATGGTTAAGGCAACTGTTTGAGTGGTTAAGATATCATGATAGAAAGGAAATACAGGGGGAAAATGTACGTATAAAGAGAAAGTTTAACTTTAGTCATGCTGAATCTGCCATATCTCTGGGTCTTCCAGATGGAGTTGCTTAGTGGGCAGATGAAAATACTGATCTGGAGCTCAGAAAGATGGTTAGAGCCAGAGATATACAAATTAGATTGATAGCTGTAAAAATGAGTGTTTATTCTCTGACAGTGGATGACATTTTCTAGAGAGTGTGTAAAATCAAAAGGGAAGACCTGGAGTGCAAACTACACTTATGGAGTTCACCCATTAAGTTATTAAATAATAAACAAAGAAAGAGCAGTTTTAGAGTCTCTGAGAGGATAGTTGGAATGAGTGTTTTGTTTGTTTTTCAAAACTAAGAGTAGAGAGAATCTGCAGGGCCAGATGTTATCAAGAAAATAGTGTGATTATATATATATGCCCCCTGGATATAGGTAAAGGGAGTCCTCTGGTGACTTTTGTGATACTTTTTCTGTTAGGTGATAGAGACAGAAACTAGAACACAATGAGTTAGATCATTGATTACTATTCTAGGAAGGCTGACAATATAGGCAAAGGGAGAGGACAAGGGTAGGTAGGAACTATCATGGAAATTTCCTGAAAATCATTGTGAGTAAAGGAGGTATACCTAATAATAAGTACTGAATTGCCAAACCTAAGCCAGAATAGCACTTTTAGCATTGTTATAGTTTCTAATTTCACCAGTTGTATTAGCCTCTCCTTCACATCCATCGGCTAACTGGAAATAAAATAGGTCAAAAGAATAAATACTAGCAGATAAACTAGCGCTTAATATTTTAGCATTATACTCTTTTGAATATGCACTATGACAACACTTTATATATTTGACAATGGTATTGGGAAGTAGTCTAGCAACAATCCTTACCAATAATCATTGTCATCATTGTCACAGTCATAATATGAAATAAATGGGGTATGTTTTTATTCTGAAGAGACCTCACTTTACTGTTCCTTTTCTTCCACTAGCTGGCTACATCATTTAATTACTTAGGATACAACAAAAATAATGTGTGTGAGCTATGCCATAACTGCCTCCCAGCTCCTCTGAGAGTCAATTATGTTTTCTCTTGAAATTAAAATTGAAACTGAAATGTTATAGAGAAGGCTCAGATGTAGGATCAAAGTTTGTGGTGTGTCTTTCTATTCCAGATACATCTGTCACCTTAAAAATGAAATAGTTTCTTTCCACTTGAACTTGTACTTACATCTTTTAAAATTCTGAATCTGTATTGGACTTGGTCAGATTCTAAAAGTTTAAGCTATTTATGCACGTTTTAATGTGGATAAATGCTCACACTGACGTTATTGGTCTGGTTTAGCCTATTTACTCAGCCGCTTTCCAGCGCGAGTCAATGAAGTCCTGATCTTAAGTCTAGTCGGGGCAAGGACTTTTTAGCATGCCTCACACTGGTAGTATAATCCTAGCTCTGAGAGCTAAAGTGGATCTTATCCCGTAAGTTGACACTTACTTCCAGGATTGAATTCACTTTTACTTTCTGTTATTTCTGAGGCTCAGTACTTTAAGTAGCATGTTATATTTTATCTAAGAAATGGGGACCGAAGTTAAGAGTAAATTTGCTGCTTGTTAATCTCGGATAATGCTCACCACAATTCACTATCTTACTGTTATATTCTCAGTTTTTTCTATTCATCCTTCGTAAGCAGCTCAGTCCCCAGGACAAGCCTACTGGCATCGTTGGCTTAGCAAAAAAACGAATCTTCGGTCTTGTGCTCTCATCCAAACCACACATACTCTAATTCTCCTAAACTCCAAAATATTGGTTTTTACTGAACAATAAATTTAAATAGCTGTTTCATGTTTTTCAGCTTAAAATTTTTATTTGACTTAGTCATTTATGGTAAGTTGGATCTCACATATTTTATTACATCACATAAATAAGCCTGATAATATATTTACCCAATGGGAAAAAAATCCCTTCAGGTGTATATAAATGTGTTTTTATACTTGCTTGACTGAGCTATCAAGTATTGCAACTATCATATTCAGCTTCTCACATAGCTTCCAGTGAGTCCCTCCTACTAGCATTCATGCCTTTGTGTAATGTCCTTCTTTTAATTATGGGCTGAATCTAGTGATTTTTTTTCAATGACTAGAATATGGCAAACATAATAGATATCACTCCTGCAATTAGATAATGAAAGATCATGACCTTTATTTTATTAGTACGCTCTCTCTTTCTGTCCTTAGTGAAGCAGATGCTATACCGGAGAGGCCCATGTGGCAAGGGTGGCCTCTGACCAATACCAGTAAGAAGCAGAGGTCCTCCTTCCAACAGCCATGAGGAACTGAGCTCTGTCAAAAGCCACATGAGTGAGCTTAGAAGCGGTTTCTTCCTCACTAGAGCTTTCAGATGAGCCCCAGATCTTGATGACAGCCTTCTAAAAGACTGAAATAAGGCCCAACTAAAGTGTGCCCATATTCCTAACCCACAGAAACTGTGAGATAATAAACACGGGTTGTTTAAGCTGTTAAATTTTGAGGTAATTTGTCAAAAAGCAATAGATTACTAATACATCAACATTCATCAAAATATAAATTATGCAGGAATATCCAAATATCTAGTAAAAAACACAGAAGTAAGCAAAATAAAGTTTCTTAAGCAGATAATGATCCTGCACTTTATTCTTTAACAATAATCTAGTCTCCAGTCCTCATTCAATTCTTATTTTCTTTTTCTTCAGAGACAATTCAAATATAAAACTTTTCAGATTTCCCAGCAAACAGCAAGTGCAAACTTTTTTAAAAAATGGAGGTGGAAACTTCAAAGTGCAGCCAAATCACCAGCGGTTAGATGTGACTCTGGGGAGTCTAAAAAGAAAGAAGGAAAAGAAAAACTTTTGAGGCTAAATTTTAATGAAGGATGATTTAATGTATTGAAAACAAAGTTTAAAATTCTGTGAGAATTAATATGTTTAACACATTAAGATCTTAATTATAATCTTGTCTAATAAATGAAAGTTTAAAATATTTAAAATAAATTCAACATAATATATTTTAAATAGTTTGTAAATAAATTTAGGAAAAATTTATGACAAAAGTGTTTACGTCGGCATTGAAAAGAAACTATTTACTTGGAACATTTGCTTTAGACAGCGATTCATTCCTGAATGAAGCTAAATAAATGAAGTGTTAGTACATTTTAAAAGAATTCTGTGTCTAGAATAAGTCATTATGTCCATCTCATGCTTGCAAGAAAATTTAAACCATACCAGAAAGAGGAGAAAATGACCCTTATATGAAGACCTCCAATGAAGAGATTATAATTTCATTGGTTACACATTCCATGTGTAATAAACATCATTGTCAGAATATTCTCATATCTAACATAAATCTCTTTAGTTTCACTTCAAGCTCAAATTGTTATATTCTCTGTGTTGAACAGATGGAAGACAGTTGGTTGCTAAGCTCTGTGAAGATCTCTTAAGAGACATGAAAACAAGTTTCATGTGCTTCCATGAATGTGTAAATCCTTCACATTTATTGATTCACAGCTCAGGGCTTTCAAATAATGGCTAGGTCCACTGCTCACCGCTATCCCACCCAACCCTAGTCCAGAAGTGCTCTTTAATTGACCTTCAAAGTATAGAGTCTTGAATAGGTAGAAGTCTTAATATTTTGAGGGTCAAGAAAGCCAATCGTTTCTATAAATTCCACTCATAGGGACCTATAGCTCTGAAGATTCCAAACAAATATATTTCAACTTTCACATGACATTTGTTCAAATATTTGGAAATCACTCTCCAATCACCATTATTTTCTCCTATAGAATAAAAATCTTATCCTTCCTTCTACCAATTCATCCTATGTAACGTTGACTTGAGATTCCTTCTCTATTCTGATCTTTTCACCTGGACATATTATAACATTATTTCTCTGCTTTTTCAAATTCCACTTTTTCTTTTATAAGCATATAATCCTCATATACTTTTAGTGGGCTGACCATTTTTTCCCTGCTTTATTTTCAGAACTTGATATTATAAAAATACTAAAAATATTGCTTTTGATTTTCAAATACAAAATAAATATTATTATATTGACCATTCCTTTTAAACTACACATTTCTACCTGTGATTTTGATACCACCAGGTTATCCACTCCTATTTTTTTCAGCCCACAATTATTGTACATCAGTTCAAAAATTTTTCTCTGAGTAGGTGACATCAAGAGTTAGATATAATACTCCAAACATTATTTGAAGAAATATAGAGCTCAAGAGGGTGTTTAATTCCACTAGTATGATAGTGTATTCATCACAACAACTAACCAAGGAAGCTCACTAGAGTTCTGATATCCAGAGATTTTACTGGGAATTCATTATGCAGGTGTGG
Source organism: Pteropus vampyrus (assembly GCF_000151845.1). Lineage (NCBI taxonomy): Eukaryota > Metazoa > Chordata > Mammalia > Chiroptera > Pteropodidae > Pteropus > Pteropus vampyrus. The sequence goes on from NW_011888792.1 coordinate 14,860,435, forward strand.
TTGATTGATCAATTGCCCACGTGGTTTAACTCAGTCTCTGAGTTGATTCATCCTAGGTGACCCAAAGTCTCATTCCAAGTCATATTGTTGACCTTGCTTACATGACCAACCCCAAAACTAAGACTGCTAAGTGTGGTCAGCCCCACTCTGAACAAAAAAGCTCCTATTAGATATGACACAGATTACCTGCCAGAGGCCGAGAGCAAATGCAAGACCTTACTTTGTGCAAGGCAAATTCTTTACTATACACTGACAATCTCTTAATTTTAAGTGGGTGGTATACCATTAACATTTGTGCAATGACTGATATAGTTGAATTTAACTCTACCATTTAGTTATTTGCTGTCTATTAGTCCTATCAAATCTTTATTTCTCATTTTATGACTTCTTTCGTACTTACTGAGTACTTAATTTTAAGATTCCATTTTATCTCCATCATTAGTTTATTAGATCTTTGTTTTTATTTTTAATGACTGCTTTAGGGCTTACAATGTACATATTTACTATCACAGTCTAGCTTCAAATATACAATTTCATGTATGGCATATGAACTTCATATCAGTATATATCCATTTTACTCATCTTGGCCTTTACCAAGTTTCATACATTTGACACCTAAATATGGTAGAAGACTTTTAATATGTTCTTACTATCTTTGATCTAAACAGATACTTATCTTTTAGAGGTATTACACAATAAAAAATGTTTTACAATTACTCATTGTTTATAATTTCCAGAGATATCTATTTTTTTAATAGTTCCAAATTACTATCAGGTAGCATTTTCCTTTTGTCTTGAGAACTTTCTTTAACCTTTCAGTGAGGGATTGCTGGTTATAAATTCTCACAGCTTTTGGTTAAATCAGAAAAATTTATTATTTTGCCTTCATTTTTGAAACATAGTTTTACTGGCTCAATAATTCTAGGGTGATTCTTTTTTTCAGTGTTTTAAAAGTATCATTCCACTGTCTTTCAGTTCCTATTTTTTATGATAACAAATCTTCCATTCTTTTCTGAGTAAAGTACGTTTATCTCTGGCTGCTTTAATTTTTTTTTTTATCAGTCAATTCATTATAATTGATTGAGATGTGAATTATAATTATTTCATTTGGGTTTATTTTCTGTGGGGGTCTATTTGGAAAATTTTCTACTATTTCCTCTCTCTTTTTTCTTCTTTGGTTATACCAATTATACATATATATTAGGCTACATAAACTTGTTCCACAGCTCTCTGATGCTCTGTTCAACTTCAGTCTTTATTTTTTTTGCGTTTTATTTTGGATAGTTTCAATTGCTATATCTGTAGGTTCATTAATCTTTTTCTTCTATAATGTCTTGCCCTTAAGCTCATCTGGCATATATATGGATAATAGATGGATAGATCTCAGACAATATATTTTTTATTTCCAGAAGTTTGATTTGGGTCTTATTATATATTATAAATCTCTATTTAATGTTCAGTCTTCCTTCTAGTTTCTTCGACATACAGAATATAGTCATAATAACTGTTTTAATTTCCTTATCTAATAATTGTATCATCTGGATAGTTTTTGGTCCTTTTAATTTGTTGATTTTTCTCCTTCTGATGGTATACATTTTCCTGCTTGTTTTCATGGCTGGTGGCGTTTTATTGATTGCCAGGCATTATAAATTTTATTTTGTTGGGTTTGGAAATATTTGTATTCCTACAAATATTCTTAAGCTTTGTGCTTAGATTCAGTTAAATAAATTAGGAAAAGTTTTATTCTCTTTGACCTTGCTTTTGACTTTTGTTATACAAATCAGGATCAGCATTTTGACAAGGGTTAATTTTGCCCTATTACTGAGACAAAACCCTTCTTAAAAGCCTATCTAGTGCTCCATAAATTATGAAGTTTATCACTCATGCTGATGGTAAAAAGAAAAAAAAGCAAAGATCTGTATACTTGTGTTCTGATGATTATTGCATCTAATCCTTTCAGTTGTTATTTTCCCAGACTTGGTTAATTTCCCAAATAAATGAATTTACCAGCACTCAGCTAATAGACTTACGGGAGACCTTCTGTAGATCTCTGGAATTCTCTCTCAAAACTTCTTTTTTTTTCCCCAAGTACTCTGCTCTGCATATTCTAACTACCCTGCCCTCCTCAAACTCCCATTCTGCCTCTTCAATTTAGGGATACTTTTTAGTCTTTCCCGAGTGACCTGAAAATTATCTTCAGACAGTAAACTGGAGCAATTGGGGCAAGTGGGGCTTACATCAGTTTTTATTGTCTCTCAGAGGTCACTGCCCTTAATTTCCAAAAATCTAATATCTTAAAGCCATGTTTAAAATATGTTTTTGTGGGTTTTTGTTGTTATTGTTGTTTCAGGTGAGAGGTTAAATCTACTTCCATCTTGGCCAGAAGTATAAGTCTTATCTCCTTTTCTTATGTTGAACAAAATCAGTGGAAGCAAATTTCTCAGTTTTCCGCTTTGTATATAAGAAAGAAACATTCACCATTAAGCAAAGTTTACGTGAGATACTAAGTTGAATGGAGTGGATAATAACATGATTCATTGGGATTTCATAGTTTTATTTAATTTTTCAATATTAATTGAAAATATTTATTTAAATATAACCTTATGATAAAAATCTAATATTGAGCAAATTGAAATTATGCAGTACTTTTAAATTAACAGGCATAGGTAAAGGAATTTTTAGAAAGAATTAATATCATAAAAATAAAATAGTAAAGAGGAAACAAAAAAATATAATAAATAATAAAATCAAAATAAGGTGAAATCTCATTTTTGAAGTTTTCATGGTTCATATAGTGAACTCATTTTCTCCAGAAACAATCTTCTAGATTGGATTTTAAAATATTAATAATCTGAAAATAATTCCTTTTGCAGTTGCAACAAAAGGAATAAAATACCTAGGAATAAATTTAACGAAATATGTGAAGGACCTATATAATGAAAACTACAAGACCCTATTAAAATAAATTGAAGAAGATACAAAGAAATGGAAAGATATTCTGTGTTCTTGGAAGAATCAACATAGTTAAAATGACCATATTACCTAAAGCATTATACAGATTTAATGCAAAATTCCATCGGCATTTTTTAAAGAAATAGAACGAAAAATCATCAGATTTGTATGGAAGCACAAAAGACCTCGAATTGCCAAAGCCATCCAGTGAAAAAAGAATGAGACTGGAGGCATCACTCTGCCCGACTTCAAATCATACTACAAAGTGACAGTAATCAAAACAGCATGGTATTGGCAGAAAAACAGACAAATGGACCAGTGGAACAGAATCAAGAGTCCAGAAGTAAACCCATATTTATATGGGCAAATAATTTTTGACAAAAAAAAAACAAAAACGTACAATGGAGAAAGGAAAGCCTCTTCAATAAATGGTGCTGGGAAAACTGGAAGGCTGCCTGCAAAAGAATGAAACTAGGCTGTTGTCTATCACCACATACCAAAATTAGCTCAAAATGGATTAAGGACCGGAATCAATAAAATGCATAGAAGAAAACATAGGAACTAAACTCAAGGACTTTGGACTTAAAGAGGATTTTATGATTTGACCTCAAAGTCATGGGAAGTAAAAGCAAAAATAAATGAATGAGACTACATTAAATTAAAAAGCTTCTGCTCAGTAAAAGAAAACATAAAATGTTAATAATCTAACAAGCAAAGATCAAAAATTAAGAGATTAGAAAAATAATGGAATAAAAGTAAACTAAAGAGATACAGTTAATAAATAAATTAGACACAACTGATAAATTAAGTCATAATCATTTATGTCACAAACACTCTGAGTTCTTTATACTTAAAGAAAAAAACCTAGAAGATTTTATAAATTGTAATCAGCATGAAAGATGTTAATAATTCTTAGAATTTGACGTAATAAGATAAAGTTAAAAAACGAGATGCTTTGAACATCATAACTAACTTTAATGTCTCTATCTGTTCACCTATGTGTTTATCTATCTTTTCTTATCTATTGATATAGACCGTGGAATTGCAAGTTATAACCTGAATATTGACCATGAGGAGGTCAAAGCAGGTTTTCTGAAGTTGAATAGACAAAGTAGAGGAGAATCTAAGGCAGGGACAGTAGAGTCTGATAAGTATGGCACAGTCTTACAAAGATAATGCCTCATTCAAGGCTGCAAGTACAGAGCTAAATCAGTATAATGGGGACATTGGATGCTCTCAGGAAAAATAAGTCTGAAGAGGTAAGGAGCCAGGACAAATTGCTTAGATTTTTATCTTGTTCGCAGTGAGGAAGTAGCATGTTTGTTGTATACCTCTTGAGCTTTGAGTACTAACTGATAAAGATCCAAATCTAACTGATACTCACTGGTTATGTAACCTTGTGTAACTACTTAAACTCTCCAGCTCTTAGTTCCTTCATAAGTAAAATGGAGGTAAAAATACTTAACTTTCAGGGTTACTATGAGAACCATGAGGTATGTAGTATGGGGCATATTCTACCCACTCAATGAATATTAGCATTTTATATTTATTATATATAACATATAATATAAATTAACAGTTTATAATATTAGCTATTCTTTTTGAAGTAGAAGAGTGGCAGTTTTTCCTTTATACAATTACATATTCAACTGTATAAAACCAGAGAAAGAAGATCAGTGGAGATGCTTTTGATAATCAAAGTGAGGAATTTTATGGTTTTGAAGTAGAATAGTGTTGGGTGTGATAGGATATGGTGACTGAGTAAATGTAAGGAGTAAAGTAGAGGAAGGATAGTAAATTAATTCCAAGTTTTCTTGCTTTATTGATTCTCTTAAGAAGGGTTGCTTTAGTAGAAGTAGGTTCGGGGTAATAATAGTAGTAGTACTTATGTAACTTATATAACACTTGCACGAGTTCTCTAGTAATTCCTGTAAAAGTGTAATTATCATTCAGTCTTCACAATCAGCATGGGGGAAAGTGCTATTTCCGTTTACAAATAAGGAAACTGAGCCATGGAGAGATCTATTAACTCTCTTAAGGTCATCCGGCCAGTAGATGGCAGGGCTGGGATTCAAACACAGGAGAAAAATTCCATGAACAATGCTTTACCCACTCTACATATTGTTTACTTATGAAAATGGTATGGAATATGTAGAGTGGATGAGACAATGTTCTGGATTTTTGCACCAAAAGATTTAAAATATTAGTGTCAGTTTTCTCATCTGTAAATTGATGTTATCCGAGTAGATAATGATTGCCTTTCATTTATAAGATTCTTTTAACTCCAATTTAAATTAATTTAGTTAGTTAATTAATTAACAAAATTAATTTATTAAATTAATAATGGCAAATAGATAACCCAGTGATATATAGATAGTTAGCAGCAAAATATAATTGGCAAGATAAGATTCTAAATCTAATGATTATTTTTATATTAGGAGTGAGGTGTAAGGGTTTTTGTAATTGTTGCTTTTGATTTACTTTGTTCACAGTAGTTATGACAGCACATATACAGTCAAAGGTGGAGGTAAGCTTTTCTTTCTATCTCTGTTCTTCCCCTTCTTTTTCTGACCTCTTATAATATCCTGCCACTACTTGAAACAATTTTCACAACAACAACAAAAAATGAGTTAGTAATCTCTTTTAAAGTTTTTTTTGTTTTTTTGTTTTGTTTTTTTTTACCACAAAAACACAAACAATGGGTTGTGTGGTTATTCTAAATGTGAAGAAACTTTTTCAAAGAGCAGAGTAAAATAAAATTAAAGAAACGAATACCCCCATGAAATATGAATTATGGAATAAAAACCTTCATGGCTACTCCAGTACCAATCTCTTTATGTTCATTGATATTTGTCATTTTTCTTTACTCTTTGTGATGCATATTTGGGAAGGAGAAATGAAGAATAAGATAAGGAAAGGTACTGCAGAGAAAAATGAAGCTAACTATAGGAAGAAAACTAAGAGAGAAAAAAAGGCAAATGAAAAAAGGAAAGAGAAACTGAAAAAATGGCAAGAAAAAAATGAATAAGAGAAAATGAAAATAAATGGAGTGACAAGAGGAATAATGAGTTATGAAAAACTGTATGCCCTTAATAAATTAAAATCTTGAGAATAAGAAAATAAACACAGCGTTAAGGCTTTTAAAAATAGGTGCTTATGTGGCTATTTTATGTACCAGATTTTGATGTTAAGAAGGATTTTAATAACAACACTTGGGCACCCCAGACTGAAACATCAGTGCAAGAATAATTGATGAGAGTGCTGTTGTTGCCATGCCTTAGTATTCATTTAAATGTATATAAGATGATTTGTTATGCAAATAAGATGTAAATGAATCCATTGAGACTAAAAGGCAAGAGTCTCTGGATTACTCAGTGCTATCATATCCACCTAGGGAAGGCAATTAAGAAACATAAAAGCAGCATTAACTACTAAGAGTGTTTTATAAAAGAGACCAGGCTGATGGTGATTTGACTAGTCTGGATGCTATTCAAGGTGGAGCTCTTTTTCAAATGTAATTCTATCTGTTATGTTGCATAAACCTACAGTTAATTTATCTTTTTCCATCAAGATCCAAATCACACATAATATAATTGCCTTTGTAAGTAGACAATCCATCATGACTAATGATGCAAAGATGAACCGGATGGCCAAAGGTCTGATGCACTTAGCTTTTACAAAATGAAAGAAAAGAACATCTCACTTTTCCACAGTATAAAATAAGTCTCTAGTAGGTAGAAATGTTTTCCATTCTTCAAATAGTTCAATTTTAATCAGTATACACTGGCCATCTCTAATTTAAAAATAGATTGAATTTCAGCAACATATATCAATTCAACATATATCAGTTTTCCGGCAAGAGAATGTCAAAATGAAATCAGAGGCCTAGATAAGCCCATATAAGCCTTCATTCCTTTAGTTCTCATATATTACTGAGACCCTTTTTGTGCCAGGCAGTATTCCATGTGCTTGAAATATAGCAGTGAGCAACAGGGATGAGTCCTGGCACAGAGAGCAGTAAGTAAACAAATAAGTGCATAACCTCATTGTAAGTGCTATGAAAAAAGAACTATCAGACAAGGAAAATTCAAAGTGACAGTAGTTACAGTTTAGATAGGTTTAAGATAGGTTCTGTGAGACACTAATCAGATACTGAGACAGAGTTTAGGGTTCAAGATGTTTATTAGTTATTAACACCTATGAAGTGAAGGAGAAGGAAGTAGAAATGGGCAGAAGGAGTCGAATTGTGAAGCACTCCAGATAAAGTCTCAGCCAACCCATTGAGGAACTCTTGAATGAGTACCGCTCAGTAGATTGTCCTGTAGATAGAAAATCACAGGCCTTTTTATCTCTGCCTTACTCAGCCGATGAACATGGACTGTCGCAGAAAAAAAGGCATAACCTTGAATGGACCATTTTCTTCAAAGGATGCACACCTCAAAGGAGCTGACAACCAAGGTCTATCTTCTGATTCTACTGTTCACAGCTGAGCAGTATGTTCGTCCTTGAAATGAGATCTGGATGGCACATCTTCATGTGTACCACAAGAGGATAGCGGGACAGGTTTTCTGGACAGAAAACTGAAAGAAATAGAAAACTGAACTTTGCTAATATATAAAAATATAGTTTTATAAGAATATGTAAAGCCAACTTCAGTATTCAATTCCATATATAAGGAGCTTGGAAGTTGCCATCCTAACAAGTAAAATGCTTAAAAGACTGAAGAATCAACAACTCTTCTTGAATCATAAAGAGAGGAAGACACAGAGCAAACTACTGCCCATAGGATTGAAGAGACTGACAGGCAAATACTGAGAGTCACAGCTTACCAGAGCAAAGGCTCAGAGCAGAAACCCCCCGGCATCCAGTGCCAGGCAAGAAAACCTGAAATATAATTGATGAATTGCTGGAGGCTCAGTGTGGACAAGTCTGGGAGTCAGAAGCTCCAAGGGGATCCAGTCATAGGAAGGCCCCATGATTTTGTGGTATTGGCTCCAGGAGCTTTGACCAGAATATGTAAAGCAAATGAGAAACATTTGGTGGAGTGCTCAGGGAAAAGACTGCAGGAAGTCTGAGGAGTGATGACGAGGATAGGAATACAAAGGAGAAGAGACAGAATATGAGTATATTAGACATAACAATCAAAATACTCACTGGGCCAACATCTCTTAACAAGCAAAAGTGCTATCTGTCAGGCAAGAGTGCTAGGATATTGCTTAGCATTATTTTTGTACTTCACTCTTTCAGTCTTTACCTTGTTTGCATTTTTAATTGCAAGTTCATGTAAGATTTGGAAGAATGCCATCTGATCATTATTTTGACATGAGAGCAGGGACAAGACACTCATGTTATTGCTGCCAAAGTAAAACTCTTTAAATTCCCTTTTCTATCACCTAACTTCATACCTAAAAGGATCTGAGTTCAGTGTGTGCTCTGTCTCATAACTCTATGATTTATGGCTACCTCCCCATCTGAGAAATGGGAATGATTAATACCTTTTTTTTTTATTTTCCAGTTTGGCTGTGAGGTTAATAGCTGCAACATGGCATTTAGTAGATATATGACTCATTGTAGCCATTTGTATTGACAACTAGAAAGCATTTTATTCCTTTCACGTTTTCAAAACTTGAGAAAAGGAAAGGAATGAAGAATGGTAGGTGGCAGATCCTTGTTCTGCAGGAGAATCAACAGAAGTTAGTGTTGAAGAGGAAAAATTTCATCCTTTCTAAGGAAAAATTGTATGAAGAATTCATAATATTCATACATTAAAAAGGAAGCATTTATTGTGTTCAGGTATGGAATTGCCTGTACTTCAGACTCTAGATAATCCAAGACACCTTGTTTACTCAAGAGTTGAAGTCTTTTAAAAATTACTAAGGATATAAAATTAACTTTTAGCCTTTCCTGAATATCACAGATAATATTTGCATAGGCAAAATTCAGTTTACTCAGCACTTAAGTTAATTGGTTTCCTCCTGAAGAGCTTAAAAGTAATTAATTGAAAAACACAGAATTTTAAAAGTATTTTTAGCCATCATATTTTAAATATGTAGAGTAGAAATAAGTAAACTTTATGTTAGATCTTCTTTTTGCCAGATGGCACCGCATATTACTTATTCAGGAAGGTACTGATTTATTCAAAATGTTGTACCTTTAAGGTTTGCTAATAATCATGTTCTACTCTATATGAGTAAATTATTGCTTTATATATGATATTTTCCTTCAGAGCCAGGACACTAAAAAATTTCAGTTGCATTTGCTTATACTCATATCTTCATTTGAATAAACCAATCAACAAACTAAGAAACATATTCTGTAAGTTGATCACCAAACGTAATCATAAGGCTTAGCCACACATTTGGCCATCTCCATAAACCAAATCTACTTAAAAAAATTAGTAGGTACCAATTCTGAGCCTATTTAAAAGTGTACAATACGTTCTGAAAAACATTTCTAAAAATGAACTCAGGAAGATTTTGAATAATGGAAATGCTAGAGAAATGAATCCTCAAAAAATGATAACCTCGAAAGAGATGATGTTCATGTTGATGAAGAAATTCTAATATGTTTTTAAAAATAGTACTCTCCTTTACACTCACAGTTCATATTGGATTGGCAATATTTTTTTTTTCACAGCCCTATTCACTCTGACTTCTCAGGCCACCCATGATTTTTTATGCTGTTCTGCTCTTCTTGTTGTTTTTCAATCAAATGTTTGAGGGTAAAGAAACCTGCTAAATGGAATTAGGATAAGGAATAGTATTGGGATTGGGTCACAGTTTTCTTCCATTCTCCTGGCATCTATCTTCTGTCTGGCTTTGGGTATAGCTCTGTCATGCTTTTATATCCTTGCCAAATAGTTTGGGGTGGGCTGGCATAATTTCTGACCACAAATATAGCTGTTACTTGCTCCTTTGAGGCTAAATATTTTATTCTGGCTTTTCTGGTTTTCCAAAAGTTTAATGGGAAGACAGATTCAATGAAATAAAGTTAATGTTTCTATTGCTTGAATTACTTTTATTTCCCAACATAAATAATAAAATTCCAACCAAGAATTTAAATGTGGACTCCACCATTGTGGTCCGATTGTTATTCCTCCTCCTCTTCTTCCTCCTTCTCTTGCTCCTCCTTATTTTGGGGGAGCGTATAATAGACATATAATATTATATTAATTTTCAGTGCACAGCATAATGATTTGACATTTGTATATATTACAAAATGATCACCATAATAAGTCCACTTAATATACATCACTGCATATAGTTACAATTTTTTCCCTCCTTTTTACTTTCTCTTTCTCTCTCTTTAGAATTATGTCACATGACCACAGCTAGTTGCACAAAAATGATTATTTAGTCACTCCAACCAACAAAATCAAAATTCTTTTGACAAGAAAGAAGAGACTGGACGTTGAACAAAATACTGAGTGTGCTGCACATATATTCACTATTTTGCAATTATTTTTACTTGTCTCTCTCTTAAATCAGAAGCTATGACTTAGTGCCTAGAATAATATTTAGAACATAGTAAGTGTTCAAGAAATGTTGGTAGAAATTTAAAATGTAAATTCTAAATATTTTCTATGCTTTTTTCCCTCTGACATACTTACAAAACTAACTTTGTAAGTAACAGACTATAAAAGAAAATCCAGAGAAAACAAAAAACTCTGTGCTTGTTTGGAAAATATTTATCGATTTATTCTACCTTGCTTGGTATATATTATTTAGCTTCACAGGACTGCTATAAAATTCAGCCAAATCATTCATAAATGTTAGAATAGAATTTAATATAAATCACCATTTTTAATTATCTCAAGAAGGCAACCAGCTATAGCAATAAAACAGAAGAGTAGCTGAAGCATTTCAACGTGCCAAGGAAAGAATGAACAAGACTAGGAACACCAAAAAGGAGAAAACAAGCAATATTTAGAAATAAGAATATCTGTACAAATCTATTTTCTAGAAGAGCAGATTTTGGGTATATCGCACAATAAACACAGATGAGTTTACATTTCAAATTATGTATTTATAGAGAAACCACTTATCTAGAATTCTGGTCTGTGTAAAGATAGAAAACCAAAAGAAAATGGCAGTATATTAAAACAAATATCTAGAAATTCAAACCTCAGGTTGATTCACAGCCTGCCATTGCCTCTGATTATGCCTACAATTAATAAGAAAAGTCTTTTATTTTCAACATGACATGTTTCTGAGAAAATCATAAAAATGAAGGAGAGCTACAAGGAGCAATCGCCCCGCCCAGCACTCACTGGTGACAGATTATAAATGATGCTGAATTTTATTAGTTGCCTGATATTTAGTAAACAACAGAATTAGCAACGATTTCGTTTCCATTAATATCTTATAAAGGGAAAAAAGAAAGTTATTTTACTACATCCAGAGATCTATTTTCTTACTAATTACCAGTTTTAAAATGATTAATTAAGGCACAAAGTAGCAGTATTAAATTTGTATGTGTCTCTTTTTTTCTCGTGATGCAGTAGTTAATAATAAAAAAAGAAAAAAAAAAGTATTGATTTTACACAAAGGTAGTTATGCTTGAAAAATATTTTTTAAAAATTTACTTTGGTTAAATAATATTTTTATTAGAACTTGGTTAGATGAGGATTTTAAAAATATAACATTTTTTCCAAGTCCCTAGGATATAAACAACTAAGAAAATAGAAGTCAAAAACATTTTCTAGTTAGCCCCTGAAGGGTAACAGGCACCTAGTAATGAAATCTTTAATATTCATTTTGATGTGGTCTGGGAATGTGTGCTGTGCATGACATGACCCACTGTCTTTAGATCTAGCCTCTACTTTTCACAGGGCAGGAAAAATGGGAAGAGACTCAGATAGAAGTAGGTTACAGTGAAGGAAATGACCTACCCTACTAGCCAAATCTCACTGTCAAAATATGTGGCAATATATAGAATCATGCAAAGTCACAAAAGACTTGATGTCCCATGATAAAGTAAGAGAGTATCTTAACAGGTAGCAGGGACTGGTGAGGATGGAAAATGGGTCAGGAGATACTTAGACAATCGTGTCAGGAACAAGGTCCTAATCACTAGACCATGATGCCATTCATTAGCAAGTTCACCTCAGGCCTATCCATGGTTATAAGATGAGGAAAGTTACTGAAGTGAAAATTTAAGAAAGGAACCATAGATCAGGCAGTTGTGTGATCTGAAGCACCAGGTATAAACTATCTGGAACCAGGAAGAAATACAACTGAGCTGACTATGCAAAGGTGATAGAACCGTCAAACATACTCTGTACTTCCCCATGCCAAATCAAAAATGCAAATAATGCTTTTTACTTGGCCATCATTTCCTCTTGAACTACCATCATCCTTCTAATACCTCTCCTCTCCAAACATCTCAATTCACTGAAATCTAACTTTGACTCTAATTTGTACTCATCAGTATCACCAACGCCTTGATAAATCTCATAGTTAATGGCTGCAGCGTTTACCCCAAAGCATATGTCATTGTAGAATATTCTCACTTTATTGAAATCAAATCTTCTGTTAGCATTCTTATACAATTTTTTCTGCTGCTGCTGCTGCTGCTGCTGCTGCTGCTGCTGCTGCTGCTGCTTCTTCTTCTTCTTCTTCTTCTTCTTCTTCTTCTTCTTCCTCCTCCTCCTCCTCTTCCTCTTCCTCCTCCTCTTCCTCTTCTTCCTCCTCCTCCTCCTCCTCCTCTTCCTTCTTCTTTCTTTATTTTCATTCTCATTATCCTTCCTTAATTTCCTTCACTGGAGCATTCCCTAGATTTCTAAAGTTCTCCTCAGGGTTTTGACTTTGTCACTTCTCTTCTATTCCTATAGGATTTCGCTGGGTAATTTTATTCTTATTTTACAGAGTAGCAGTGTTTTATTTGAGACTCTTCCTGTCTTAATTAATTTGACACTCAAAAACACAAGAATTAACTAATAGTCGTTAAGTACTCCGTATTCCAAAATGAAGTTCTATACCACGTATTTAAAATGTACAATTTTGTTGTAAAATAATAGATTTAAATGTACAATTTAAACTGAAATTTATAATGTACAATTTAAATGCAACTGCCTGGAAGATATAAAAATGTTGAAAT
>NW_011888792.1:14874709-14894676 GCF_000151845.1 Pteropus vampyrus
TCCCTTATCTGTCTCCCTACTTTAATCCCACATTTTAATTTATCTTCTAAACTATCTCTCTAGTTCCATCTCTCTAAAACAAGTAGATTATTGTATCCTTCTTTGCCTATGCATTTTGCATAAGATCTCTACTTAACTAGAATTCTTTCTTCCACTGGAGAACTTTTAAAATCATTCAAGAAGTCCTCATTAGTTTCTATGTCATGAGCAGGGCGACTCCCCAACTCTTTCCTGACCACATCTTTATACGAACAGCTATTATAACATGATTCACACGTTATAATACGAACAGCTATTATAACATGATTCTTTATACAAACAGCTATTATAACATGATTCACACTGAATTGAGATTTTGTGTTACTACCCCTCCTTCCTCCAGAGGATGAGCTCTTTATGTGACTGAAAATGACATTTTTTTTTTAACATTTTTGTTGTTCCAATACCTAGTTGTTGAATAGATAAAGCTGATGATGAGCTACTGTATAAGTGCTAGACATTCTTACTCCACTGTTGGCTCAAACTAGGGTTAATCTTAGGAATTGTAGGTAAAGTTGAGCCTTTATATTTTATTTGTTGACCTATTTTAGGAATGGGTAGGTGAAGGAGATGAGAAAAGCAAGGGCTAGAAATCAGACTGATCTTAATAAGTACTGGGAATCAGCAAAACTAAAAGCCATTCATCCATTTCTGTTGTTTTTCTCTTTCCAATATTTTATCCTTTGGGTACTTAAAACGAGTTATTAGTTTGGTACATTGTTATGAAATCATTATAATTCATCATTGTTCATCTGATTGTCCAAACATCTATGCAGTTTGTTAATATAAATCATTTGCATTATAACCTTATTGCTTTGCTTTAGTATTTATTCAGTTCTTGAGAGTACCGAGGAATGAAGCGTTACATGAATACTCAATAAGATTTAACAGGCAGTATGGACAGAGGAGCTGAGATATCTAGGTCTAGTTATTGAATGAGGACCACACTAAGAGAAGATCGACCACAAAATGCAATGATTATGCTTATTATCTAAGCACAAACTAATTGATTTTTATAATTACTCATAACTTTCATTTGGAATATCTTTGTAAAGAAAATTTATTTGCCTATTTGCTGGAGCTGGCATCTATGAATGAAGTATTATATTTGGAGAAAGAGAAAGCAAGAGAGAATGCTTTTCTGTATATCTATGTCTATTTATATGTCTCATATGTAAGGAATTTTAATGAATATATGGATCCCTGATTAAATATCTAGCCCCAATACTAGGGATTATTCAGAAATATGATCTCGGTGTGTGATTAGATTACCATTTCTATGAATTTCAGTCAGAATTTAGAAATTTCATCTAATGTTCTATTAGAAAGTATCTCTCCAAATGGCATGTGATGGCAACAATCATCAATGCATGAAGCAAAGTACATGACACTATGTCCTATATATAATACTGTTTCAAATTTCTGTAGGTCTAAGTTTAGTTAACAATTATAAGCTAATCAGTTACACATTCTTAACACTAATAATTTCACTTCTACAAATAAGCTAGGCAAGAACAGAGATTCTGTCTTCATGTCTCCCAAAATGCCTAGCACCATGATAAGAAAAACAAGTATGAAATAACTGATTGCCTAAAAATTTTGTAAAACTTTTGTGACAGCATAGGAAAGGACTCTATCCTCTCCTTGCTATTACAATTTCCCCTTGCCTTCATTTTCTATTACTGCAATCATTGTCATCTTTTTAGGTTACTTAGAATATGTGAATATTGTCTCTTATCAAGTAAATCAGGTAAACAGAATTGATTGCTTTAAAATCTTGAATTATGAGTGTCATACTGTTCAAGTTTCTCCATGTAATGCTTTAAAAGAGGAGTGGTAGTAAGTTCTGTTTACCCAATTTACTTGAGAATAAAGTAACTATAATAGAAAGCGACCATATTACTTGACTAACATTTAAAATATTTTTTTAGGTTAATAATTGGTGTAAGCCCTAGCTTTCTATGAACCACCTTCCCATCTTTATATCGCTATCTTTTTCTATTTCCATTAGGCTATAGATATCATTAGACTATAGACGAACAATGCATTTCCATTTTAGACATAGGCAGAGTCTCCAGTTTGCCTCAGTCCTCACCGTTCCAAGTTATCTTATACCTTTCTCGTTTTACAGTATAAAACCACCTTCCAATCTCTATATCTCTATCTTTTTCTCTCCATTCCCAATCTTCCCTTAATTCTGTTTTTCTTCCTTTATAATGCATACACACATTTGCATGTACACACACACACACACACACACACACACACACACACGCTATCCAAAAATCATCATGTCTGGGGTTCTTTGCAGAAACAGTGCCTAATAAAATACAGCAGCAGAGATCATTAGAATTAATAATTTCAAAATTATCAGGTGTAGAAACAAATGAATTGATGTGAAGGGAAGTCAAAATATTATAAGCAGTGGATAACTTTTTAATAGGGACCTACTAGAAAGATATATATGGCACTATTGTAAAATATTTGCTTTTTACAACATTGAATGTTTTAATGTGTGCTTTACTGATTTAATTACAATTATTATGGTTAGTACTGCCCTTAAGCAAAGGTGTGAAGAAGGTGAAAATAATCTTTAGCATTTCCTATTCTGTATTCTGTGATCCTCACCTTTTTTTTTGAGGGTCTAACTACCTTTTGCCACTTTCTGCTCATATCTATCACTGCTTAGAATTTCGCCTTTTGTACCTTAACCAGGCTTGGTCTTCCACAGTGCTCTGTATGCTATGAAATTTAACTTATATTAGTGTGTTTAACTCTTTCATTCACCTTCTAGTAGCCTTAATGATTAATCTGAATAAACTAGGAATTTCCAACACAAATAAATACCATGAACTAGTGTCTAATATTGTAGAGTAAAGCAGGAAAAGCATAAGATAACTTTGAATGGTGAGAACCAACCAAGGCAAACTGAAGACTTTGGCTATGTCTAAAATGGAAACCTGTTATTTATCTATAGCCTGATGATATCATGCGGAAATGAAGGCTTAGTGTTGGAAGATATTTAGATTTTTAAAGAGAAGGCAGAAATGTGGGTTTTCATGTGAAAATTTCAATCCTTTTGAAACATTGTGCAAGTATAAAATGAAATACACCTGAAAGCAGAATTTGGACAATATGTTACTAGCTTGCCACTTCTGTGATATATGATTTTCAAATAAAGATATAATGATTAATATTTACTTAATTTTTCTCTTCAGATATAATCAGTTTAGTGAGAGAGACTAACACTTAAAAATAATTATAGCTTTAAAATGTATGATGAAAACTGTAGATGCAAAGGATCCAGGGAGCCCAGTAGTAAGAGAACGGGACACTCACCAGCCTAGAATGTACACAGGGAGTGCATTCTAGAACAATTGAATCTTGATTAGCAGAAGGTGTTTATAGGGAGCAAAAGATGAAGGGTATTTCAATCATAGAATTGCATGTGGGAAGAGACAAGAGGCAAGAGAGAGCACCATGTGCTTGAGGAGAAGGAACTTATTTGAGATTCTTTACTAACGGAAGTGGAATTGAAAATTCCAGACATGAAAATTGGTTTCTGAGAGAGATTATTTTGGGTGGGAGGGCCTCTTGGATTCTCGTAATAATTTAAAACATAAACTCTTCTCCATTTTCATCTGTTTTCTCTCTCCAGGTGATTTTGACATAACCTTGCTGCTTCTTTAGACCAAATAATACTCATCACATAGTTTGACAACAAATATTATGGTCATAGAAGTTAAATATTTATATTTGGAAGATGGCTAGATGGCTAAGCTCAAGTAAGATAATTGAACATGTGGTTATCTCAGCCATAGGTTGTACACATCTTTGGATATGTAGTCAAACAAGTTGTAATTCCTTCAGAGTCTTCATTGAAAAACTGTTCACATTGATGAATGGTTCATTCTCCCTATAGAACCAACTGCAGAGGCTAAGAGTTCCTGTAAATAGAAAAAAACCAGTTGAAGTAATGTCACATCATGTATCATACCAGGAATAATACACATGAGTAAAAAATATTGTGAAAATAATTAGTACAGGTAGAAGCCACATATATTAATAAAGAAGGGATATAGAGATAAAAACATGGAGAGATAAATAAATATGGAGAAGGTATTTTGAACCAAGCTTCATTGATCATAAAATGTTTTACGTTAACATAGTCAAAGATTTTTGTATATATACAAACCTATTTACATTCAAAGAAGCTGTTGCTAGAGTTTATAAACATGACACCAAGAAAAACAAGATTTATCTTTAACCTATGGCTTCAAGTGTTATGCATGTAGTGTTTTTCAATTTTATTTGAAAACTATTGTTTAGCAATTTGAAAGTTGTTCGCAGGCATTCTTTATCACATATATATTTTATGAAGGACAACTTTGATTAATGATACTGACCTAACTAACTATGTCATATACATATTTGCAAGAAACATCAGTTTTAGTTCATCTGCTTTTCTTTCTGTGTCTTTTCTATCACATTCCTACTTTATGAATGTGGTCATTTATCCAGTAGATTTCTCTTTTGCTTAGATTCTTTTTCATGGCATTTCCAGCTTATAGATTGATTAACAATTCCCATAATTGACCAAATCCAAGAATGCTGATCAATATTTGCTGAACAGAATTGAGTGTGCCGCAATAGATAAGAGGAATAAATGCATACTCATTGATGTTTCTCTGCAGTGAAAACTATTTTAAGGTGTCAAGTGATTTGTATATGTGGATATGTATCTCTGGGGATATGATATAATCAATTTGTCCTACTGGAGACAGAGTCCTAACACTAAATGGTTTCAGCTAGGTTAAGATGGAAAGAAAATGATAGTACTATCATTCTGGAAAAGATAGGCATGTTGGTATAAATGATGATGGTTTGCACTGTACCAACATTTTTAGGTGAAACCACTGCGAATCAGCTTCATTTAAGCTTCATCTCTACTTAAACACATAGATGAATGTGCGTTGAGCAGAAAGAACAGTTCAGAGATTTTTTTATTTTATTTACTTATTATCCCAGGATTGTCTCACTTGTTGAATTCCATAGTTTTTGTTTATGCATAAATATCAAGAACAGGAGCAGCGGAACTAAATTCAAAGAGCCAAAACAAAACAAAAAAAGATAAAAAGAGTAGAAGTTTAAAATGAATTGTAGATCATGCCCCATACAATTCAGAGCATTATTGATTAATTTTTTTAACTTGAAAAACTCTTTCTCTTTGAGAAGACCCATAAATATAGCTCCTAGACCAGGAGGGCAGGGGGAAGAAAAGGGCATTTTTTCGTATCTTCCATCTCAGCCAAGAAAAACATGCTGTTTTAGAAAATTAATAAAATAGTGGTTACATTTAAACTTTTTTCTGAGAATCTTTAATATCATCAGAGTGAATTTTTCTTCTGTACCTAATTCAAATAAAATTTAACGGAGCAGTTAACGTAGGATTATCACTTTAGCAAACATAAGGGACAATGAATAATGTAGTTTGATATGGACTAAGTTGTTTTTTTTCCCCTTTTAAATCTTAGAAAAGACATTTGAATGAACCCCAGGTATATTCAGGTAGAAGAAATCCATTCCCACCAACCCATCTCTAAGGCAATCAACGATTACCAGTTAAATAATCTAATTCTGTGTTATTCTATTATATTAGTTTTCACATCCTAAAATTCATACTAGTTCAATGTTTATAATTTTATGGCTGTGCATTTTCATTTTGACCATATTACCCACAGATAAGAGAGTGGAACATACGAACTTTGAATATTGATTATTCCAATTTTAAAGGGCAAGTTACATTTTAAATAGATCTCAAACTAGTATGTGAGGTGGGTTGGAGTCACAGGATCACGAGTAGAACTGTTCAAATTGTGAACAGCCCAATGCTACAGCTAGAGTCGAAACTTGGACAAGTGATTGTGTATGTAATCTAGAATGAGACTGAATGTCAGTACTCACAAAGTCATTGTTTTAATTTTAAGTTTGGAGTCACTTTAGACATGTAGCATGTTCTTTCTGAATAGAATTGAGTGTGTAGTATATAAGAGAAATAAATGTTTACCTATCAGTTTATCTCTACCATGAAACTTAAGTTATGTGATGATTCATGAACATTTATATGCTTTCTTGGGGTATGATGAAGTAACCTATTTGTCTTTTTGAAGATCTAGTTCTAAAGCTATATAACTTCAGCTAGGAATCAAGAAAAGGAACAGGTAGTTGTATCATTCTTAAATATACAACCTTATTCAGTTGCACTGAGTTATAACAGTTTATACTCTAACAACATTTCCAAATGAAGCCTCTGTGGCCCAGAATCATCGAAATTAAACAAGTGCCTTGAATAAAGTAAGGTGAAGAACAAATATCCCATAAGAAAGCCTTTATCTGAGTTCTTTTATTTTATTTACTCATCCTAGTCTCTATTCCACAACAGAATTCTATTTACGTTTAAGATGCCAAACATAGAAGCTCACATCTTTAGTCTCAAAGATGATTTTTAATAATACATCTAACACAGTCAGCCTCTTTTTAAATAGTGTGTTTCTTTCAAGATATACAAACACTTGAAGAAGAAAAAATGATATAATAGAGAAATTTTTCTTTCTTCCACTCATTTCCAAAACTTGCCATTTTTAAAGCAATAATTCTAAAACAGTAGTGTGCACCAGCCATACTTCATAAAACACAAATTGCTCAATCTTAACTCCAGAGCTTCTAAGTCAGTATATGTGGAGTGGAACACCAAAATTTGCGTTTCTCATGAGTTTCCAGATATTGCTTCTGCTGTTGATCCAGGGATCATACTTTGAGAACAACTGCAATAGAAAAATGCCATTTTAAGGCAGGTTAACTTTATGATAGAGTGATAGAAATGTTCGCTTTATGCAATTTTTAAAAAGGGAGAGTGACAGCAGTGGTGATTACAAGGAATATATCATCATATAGCTGATCGCATTGCATAAATGTGTTAATATACATATCATTCAATAGAAAGAACACTTTCTAAAATGAAGATACCTGGGTTCTCATCCTGTTTCATCACTTGGAAAATTTTCTCAGAAATATTAGTCAACCGTATTGTGTCTAAATTGCCCCAGTATTAAAATGGAAATAACAATTGTTTACCTACTTTGAAGCACAGATATTGAAGAGATAATATCTTCATTTATTTTTCCAGGTCTATAAGTTACATTATGTAAATAGCATTTGCTCACTTGATAATCCATAAATAGCATTTTTTCTACTTGATAAAATTCATAAATGACGAACATTGTAGCTAAATATTTGAGACCAAGCTATTAAAATTTGCTATTTCTTAAATTATACAACTTGCTTCTATTTATTGTTTCTGGATTATCTCTTCTATACTTCAAGAGAATGCTTTCTAATTATAATATTTTAGAACTGAAAAAGTAAATAAATAAATTCATACATGCCACTTTACATAAAGGTAAGATCAAGTCTGCTGTGCTGCAGTCCGGGAAGTGTAGGATTTGACCTTCAGGTCCTTTAGAGCATAAAAGCAGAGACACTGAATGCAAGCACATGTGACCATCGTTTTTGATCCCGTCAAACTCGTTATTTTCAAATTAAGTGAGGAATAAAGTAGCTCTATGTTATTTTGCATTAAATTTACTTTGATCATATTCACATCTTTTATCATTTTATAAATGTGATTCCTCCTCCAACTCCGCATCTACTCTTACTCCCAAATTTTATCTCTTTAAATTTCATATCTTTTTTAAAAACCCACACATCATTTTCTAATTGTTGTCCTTATCTGAATCTATTTCTATACTGTTATTTCTTTCATAAAGTATAGCACACAGAACAGCATTCAATATCTTAACTTAGATGAATTATATTCTATTCAAGGATAGAAATATGTTTACTGATTAATTTTCTTTTAACTACCTTTCCAATAATTCTCATAGCTCTGTTTGTCTCTATGTGTGTGTGGCTCGGTATCTAGTGTCTATTTGCTAAATGTATTATATTGTACTGGTTCGCACAGACTTAGTTTCCATTCTTCTGCCAACTCATACATAACACTGGCTTTTAGATTATACTCCTCCACTAGATATGTCATTTTCTTTAAATCTTTAGTGCTTTTTGAGAGAGAGAGAGAGAGAGAGAGAGAGAGAGAGAGAGAGAGAGAGGAGAGAGGAGAGAGAGAGAGAGAGACTGATTATAAGTATTTAGCTCATGATTATGAAATTATGAATGCTGTCTCCTACTTTGAGTCTGAAGGCTGGAAGGCTGCTGTATAACCAGGAAGGGCCAATAGTCTAGTGAGAAGGTTGTCAGGCAGGTGAATTCTTTTACTTATGAGAAAGTCAGCCTTTTGTTCTATTCAAATCTTCAACTGATTGGATGAGGCCCACCCACATAATGGAGGGCAATCTGTTTTCCAAAGTCTATTTACTTAAGTGTGACTCTCATTCAAAAACAGTCTCACAGAAACATCCAGAATAATGTTTAAGCAACTATCTGGCCACCCTGTGGCCCTGCCAAGCTGACATATAAAACTAGCTATTTTACTTTGGGCCTTGGTATCTTTTCCTCAGCATTACAAAGAGCCTATCTCCCATAGCCTTTGTTTTTTTGCCTGCAAGTCACTCTCTCTTCTAAAAAATTGATCTTCTTATTCCATGTTAATCAACCATTTTAAATACCCTTAACTACATAACTTTATATATTATTTAAGTTCTGAGTAGAGTATATCATCTGCTCTTTCTTATAAATTTCTGTCAAATAATCCACATAAATAGGAACAATTTTTTAAAAAAGAATATCATGTTGTCTTTCCACTAAAATGCTATGCATATTTAAGTGTAGAATTATGGCTTTTATTATAGTTACAGGTGATTGGATATGCAGACAAAATCACATTTTATCAACATTTTGTACTTTTCAGGATCTTCTCTGGGTGAGAATCACAATAGCTATTAGCTTGTATCTGCTCTATATCTGAGTATGAATTTGGGTGATGTGATAAGTGATTTGAATAATGAGTTAGTTTAGCCATGATATTTGCTTATATTTAAATTGATTGTTAATTAGGTCTAGAGCAGTGATTCCTAAACAAACTAATTATCGAATTATGGGGAACCTGTTAAAAATAGCCACAGGCTCTTCCTGTGGATGTCTGTATTAGAATCTCCAAGACTGAGGCCCTCAAATCCACACTTTTAAAATGTTGCTCACCTAATTATGATGATAAACTGTTGATATGGAGAATATATAAAATTGCAAAGTTTTTTAAATTTCTTGATATTTTTTTATTTTCAGGATTATTTGGAATTAGATGATCAGCTAACATCGTTTTCCATAATAAAAATTGAAATAAAGAACCCATTGATTCCTTTTGTCAGATCTTTTTAATTTCAAAGGTCAGCTTTTCCACCACCATCATTATATAGTCCTAGTGATTCTTGAGCTGGCATGTTACTGTTGATTTATTTTTTTAAAAAGCTTTTATTATTTTCTTTGGAATATCAAGCATGGTATCCCTTCAAGTCTTTTTAAGTTGGTCTTATGTTTTTTGCACCTGATTTGCCTTACTTTGTGGATTTTCTTGTTTTGCTCCCTTGGCCAATTGTACCATTAAAAATGCCATCCTCTCCTACCCCCCCAACACACACAATGACCTCTTTTGCTTTGCCAGTTAGCCATACAAGGATTTTGTTTGAGCACCTGGGTTTCTTGGTCCTTGGCACACATTTTGCCTGGGCTTCTAATAAGGTGTTTTAAACAGTCTCCAGGTTTCTGCTAGATTATTTGCTTTCCCCCCGCCCCCCCCACCCCGCCCAACTCCTTGCATTTTTTTCTAATATCCACATTTTGATGTAGGTCCGTTTTATAAAATTGAGTTAGCATGTGTTCGATGTTTCTTGGCTTTCCCACTCTCAGCAGAATGTGAAACTTAATCACATACTGATCACTAATATATAGTGGTTTTTATAATTTCTGATTCACTTCCTGTCTTTTATGCAGAACTCAGTCAGTGTATTTCCTTTCCATATGGATTCTAAAATTACTTGATCTAAGAAGCAGTTATTTATTCCTTCTAAAATATTTCCTTCATATCTCTCCTCAGTGAGAAAATCCATGAATCCAGATGTGAATAATTAAAATTCTATGTGATTGCCATCTGTCCTGATTTTGAGTATGCACACTTAGAGTTAACATTTTTAGCACTACATTAATTTCAATATCAGATAGACAGGGTTGAAGCAATCATAAACCTCAGTTGATGGCACATTATCTTCATTGGTGTCTCTCTTGATTGACTGATTAGTTGATCATTCCTCTTCCTTCCGTAACCCTTTATCTTCCCCCACTGCATGGGCAATGATGCTAAGTTTAATAAATATCTCTTTGTATATTGATGTTTTTGTAAAATGTATTTTGTTTTATGTGTACTTTGTTGTTTATTGTACTTGTTATATTTTTAAAGAGTATTTTGATAGGTATTTCACTTTGCTCCTTACTTTTTAATCAATGCTCTGTTTTTGGATAGTGCTGTGCATATATCTAACCTGTTGCTTCTAACTGCTATATAGTACTCCATGATGGACATACATCACTTTCTTCATATTTCCTCTTCCAGTGACTCAAACTACCTCCAGCTCTCCAAAATCGTGCACCACTGATTTCTTGATTACAATTGATTTAGAAAAGACTAATTCTCCTAGTTGTTTCACAATGAAATCTTCATTTACATAAGTGTTTCTCAAACTCAACATTATTAACAATTTGGACTAGATGAATCTGTTGTGGAATGTCCTGTGCACTATAGGATATTAGCAGCATCCCTGACTCTTCCCATAAGATATCAGTAGCACCCTCTATTATAACAAATAAAAAAGTCTTCATATGTTGGCCAAAGTTTTCTGGGGGTGGAGGGGTAACAAAATCATCCTCTGTTGAGAACAACTGATATAGGCTTCTAAAATATTTAGATGCTACTTTTTGTTAAACCTTGTCTATTCTTAGTTGTCCATTATATCCTGTAACTAGGTAGCATTACATCCTGGCCTTTTGCCCACTCCTTCATTGTTGTTCCAAGATGTCAATTACATATGGTAACTCATTTCTTGATAAGCATTCCATTCCTTCTATCTGCTCGATTTATATAAATTTTATATAACCGTCAGGGAAGAAAATCTTGGCTTCTCTAGAAACTTACTTTTCAGTGACTAGGTTATTATGCTTTTCATATGTAGTAATGTTCTTTTTTTAATATACATAAACCAGGCCTGAGATTAAACAGAAATGTTAGTGCTTATCTTTAATTACTTTATTTCAAATTTTTAAATAGCATAAGAAAACAAGCCTGTGATTTTTATAGTCATACCTTGATTTTAATTATAATGTGAATTATCCAATTATTCCACAGATTTGGATTTAAGCTGCTTCTGTCTATATTAAAAGTAAAGCCTAGCCAAAAGGTCCTCAACTAAGTGGCATATTCATTACCAAAAGAATCTAGAACAATCCACAGACACTTTTTCTCTTCATACCTTAAAGTATGAAGAGAAATTTTCTCTCAATGATTCCTAAAATAATATCAAATATTATGCTTAAACCTCCAAATCAAATGGTCTGAAATCATGCAAGTAAAATTTTTTAAAAGTTTACACGCGTGAAAAGGTCACTAGGTTGAGTCAAAATATTTGAGTTTAAAAACTGATTTGCCCGTTATTCATCACATGTCTTTTTGTTTAAATTCTCTAAATAGTTTCCTCAACTGAGAAATGTCAGAATATTTTAGAGATAAAATGAAATGAAAGTTAATGCAATTCTAAGAATATCAAACAGAAGAGATTATTTTATTATTTGCCAGAATTTTAACATCATCTTGACTCTCCCCATGTAGAAGACATTACTTATAGTAGTAGGCAATGACATAGAGAATATCATTTGGGCCCATGAACCTACTGGTATTGTTGGTTTTAGACTCATCATTGATCCCAGATTTCTGCTTAACATCTGCCTCCATTCCTCAACTCATCTACCATGCTATCACTCCCCATTTTCAGTTTTTTATTTGATTTTCCTCTTTCTTAGACTTCTTCCATCTACCCTTGGTCAATACAAGACTTACCTATTTCTGATTTTTGGTCCAGCACCCTCTCACCTTCCCTCCACCCTACTCTGGTTAACATATCTTTTTCCTTAAGTATACAATTTATGAACCTAGTCAAAACCCTTAGGCTTATGATCCTGTATAAGGGACTCAAAATTATATATTGCCTGTAAAGATCCAGCTTATAGATGAATATTCATTAAAACAGAAGAATCAAGTCCGGATAGTATTGGATTTTCAGATCATGCGATACCTCTAATTAATATCCTCCACTGGCTTCTTATTCCATTCATAATAAAACTCAGTGTCCTTGCAATAGCATTCAGTGCCAATCAAATCCAGACTTGATTTGACATATCTATGTCATCTGACTTCATCTCCCACCATTCAATCCCAGCACATTTCACTTCAACCACACTGATCTTGTTATTCGTTTTTGAGTAAGCCAAAATAGACCTTCCCAAGTTGCTTTTCTTTCTGCTTGGGATACACTTCTTTCATAGTGAATGCTTAATGAATATGTGTGAAGTGAATATAGTTCTTCCACGTCCATGCTCTTCTCTTACCTCTATAGATATTTTTGAGGGCAAAGGCTTAGGGCCAGTTCTCTATTATGTGACTTACACTGCCATCTCACCTAAATGCTGTGTCTATTCCCAGTTACTCAGTGATAGTTATCCATCAAACCTCTATCCATGAATAAATGCATAACTATGCATCAAATGAATATGTGCATAAACCTAACAGGTTAGTTTATGATAACATATTGTGTAGTATTTTGAATACAGTTGAACAACTCAAAATATTCATTTTATTTTGTAGTTAATCTATTTTCCAGTCACACAAATCACATAAAGAATCTATTGAGTTGGTATATTAAGAATCTGTGAAAAATAAATTTTGCTATTAGTTTTGTGAAAGCTTGTTAACTTCTGTGTTTATTAGTTTTTAAAATATAAATTTATCTGTGTGGAGAGTGGGTTAAATAATATATGCAACAATAAATGGAGACATTTACAACATTCAAAGTTGAAATCTATGGTACATATAAGGCTTTCTTTTTTCATAATTACTGGAATTTGGTGAACCCCTGAGAAGCAGGTTAAATTAGTTTTGATTTATTATCTCTATTCATACTGAATTTTGCTAATACTATCTAACACATGAGGAAGCTGTGAGCTTAATCTTTGTGATAATCAGAAAGTATAACACAGATAATGTATTGCATGGTCCCACAGTGCTGTGTAATATTTCCAGCCAACTGCAGTCTCTGGCAACCAGACATACAGAACTACATTTCCTGTGGGACGAAGGAGAAAGAGTATACTTATATATTCCAAGTGAGTGTGTGTCCAATTTAAACATTTCATCAACAAGAAAGACAAATACTTTACGATCATTTTTCCCATGCTTCTATTTCTGCATAAAGTGTTCTGGAGCAACAGGGGTAGGAGGAGATTGTTAACCATAGGTTGAAACATATTAATTATATAAACTCCTTAAATGAAGAACACCAACCCTGACATGTTAATAGGCGGTAGGCTTTAAGTCATAAACTCATCCAAACCTCAGTTCTGACATTTATTAGTGATTTGGGCAAGTTATTTCATTGCTCAGAGTTAGGTTCATCATTAGTAGATAATATGTAACTTACTGTGCTAATAGGGAGGATTATAATTAGGAAACAGACTGACAGTGTCTAGCAGAGTCATTGACACATATGGAGAGCTCGGATAATTTAAGCTTTGAAATGTCACATTTCCTATTATCTAACAGAAGATAGATTAAAAGCCAAAGGGCAGCACCATATTAAAGGATTTTTATGTGTGTTATAGTTAGGAACCATATCTTAGTTGACTTTGTGTGATTAGGATCTCGCTCTGTGGCTCTCTCATAATTAGTGTTCATTAAATTCTGATTGCTATTGAGTGATTCTCTGCTGTCCAAAGCGAATATGGAGGAAGGTGGGTAGAGGAGAACATGGAAGGTGGGTCATATCCACTTATTTACCTTTCTATCTGAGTTTTTTTATTATTTTCATCCTAATGACTTAAGTATTCCCCTACCAATACTTAGTTTCCCAACGTCTACAAGCATAGCAATCTGAACCTTTTTTCTTTGTCTATAACTGGCCAAAGTCTGAGTTATTTCTCCAACCCCTGGATTATGTCCCAGGTGTAATCACAGCACCCCTCTCCTCCAGATCTTCTGCTCTACAAAGCCATACAGAGCTCTTTGGAAATTGAAGCCTTAGGAGAAATGGTTTTATAACAATATATTTGTAACAGAATTCTGTTGCTTGCTTCTCCGAAATCAGGTCACTAAGGAAGCAAGGTTCAGTTTTCTTTACAGAACTTTTGCGTGAGGCACGAGGTGAGATGCTCAGTACATATTGAACCAATTTAGATGGAAAAGCTTATTTTTGACCTGAGTGTTTATCTCCTCCCCTGACCTATATTCTTTCTCACAGAAGAGGGAAAAGAGCCAGGAAAGGAAATCTCCCTAACCATATCATATCAGATGCCGTTAAAACAGAGCTTTCAGAACTCATTTTGGGGACACACTGCACTACACAATTAAATCACCAGCCCCATTCAGTGTTGATACCAGGGAAGCTGTAGTTCTGCCTTCTGTCAATAGTGCCTTCACTAGATTGGTGTGTGAAGAAAAGAAGCTAGACCCTTAGAAGCAACAACAGCAGATGCAAAGTGAGATAAAATTACATTTTAATGGGGTGAAGTCTAATAGCAATTCCTTTTTTGTCAGGGAGGGGAAGATGTAAGGGGGAAGGAAGTGATTTACTATTCTCTGTCACTCTGGGTTTGAAGTTGATTTTAGCAATTCCCTTGTTATTGCTGTGCACCACGAAGCCTTTGTTTAGCTTCCCATTTGGGGATTTTAGTCTCTTTTTCATTTAAAACTGACAAAAAGAGAATATTAGTTCACGAAAGAATAATATCTTCCATATCATCTCTCAAGGACGTTTCTCTCCCTTTCTCAGAGACCCTGAGCTTTCACATCGATTTGCAACTAGACAGCTCTAGGAGAGCTTTGCTTATAGTATCATAAATGATATTTTCTTTGTAGTTTCCAGTGTCGATGAGTCACAATATCCACTTCTAAACAAGTTGTCGTAGTTGTGTACGCCTCTCCTCCAGCTTGGGTTTCAAAGTGAGTCTTTATACTCTATACTTTGTCTCTGAAAATACCCATTGACTTGAATGCCAATGGGATTAAAAGGGGGAAAAACTCATTTTATGATTTGTACAGCTGTTTCTGAGCCAAGGTTGTTATAAAAGGTGCCCCGGTGGCATTTTCTTACCACAAGATTGACAGACTAGGGAAAGCTAAACATTTTCTTTTCGAAAGAGCTAGTGGAAAACAGACCTATTTTCGGGATTAGCTTGTCCTTGGTAAAAATTTTGAAACCATTGAGTTGCATCATGGCCATAAAGCAAAGAAGCTGTTCCAAAGACATAATTTCTAGCCAATGTTTGAACAACTGAAACAGAAAAAAAAATTTTTCTGACCTTCTAAGTCACTCTCACTAAACTGATTTAACTGAGAAATCTCACAATGATTATTTCCTTTTTTATGTTCAAACAGAGGTTTAGTCCTTTCTCTGAATGTCATGTGGTACATACAGGATGATTTTGGTAGATACATACAGTATGCCTTAACGATAAGCTTTTGATTGAGGAAATGTAAAAATATTTGAGAGATTAGGAGGATAGTACCTGTAAGTATGATTTTTTGGGGGAGGGGGTGAGAAATACATATGCACATGTTTCTCAAGGAGCTAACATCATTTAGATTTAGCAGTTGGAGTATTGTTTAACCTGGCTCTTTCTTTTTCTTGATTTTTCTTGCATTTCTCAATGACTTTCACTACCATTTGGAGGCCAGCTCTGCAGGGGATGAAGAGGCATCATCTGCTCCCCAGGGAGGGATGCAGACTAATATAACAGAATTTGGGGTGTATGAACAAGAGAGTAGAAACACCAACCTCCCATGGATTGTGGGAAGCCAGACAGCTTTTCTTTTAATATTAGTCAAATTGCAAATCTAAGGGGGGAAAATCCTATGAAACTACACATTCCAACCCAAAAGTAATCTTCCTTTCCAGCAGAAAAAGGCTATGCTGATTGATAACATAGTTGCAATTTTACCCACAAACAAACCTTGCTGGTTGCAGGTTATTCTATTCCTGATGATCTGAGAACTCCGCAATTTCTTCTCATATCTACTCAAATGAACAATTTGTTGGTAAAAATTAGATTTAAAAAAACCTTAAATTTTTTAAAAAATGTTTTAAACATTGATTTTCTTTTTTTTTCCTGCTTTCTCTGTTGATGAACCACTTAGTGACCTAGAATAATCATCTTAGTTTCTTTATGATTTAACTTTCCTGTCTTTGCACCACAAATTGTAAACAGCCAAATATAAATCTCAACAAAAATAATTTATTCTTTTTCTCACTCCTAATGAATGTTTAGTTCAGATGAATCACAGGTGAAAAACAGTGGGAGAAATGTGAAGTCGAACTTATTAGACATTTAGAAAATGGTTGACCTAAAAGAGATTAGGAATCGAGGTAGGGAAATAGAACATTAAAAGAAAGAATTTACTGCTGAAAATAGGGAAAAGGGTGGAAAGTGGCTGTAAAATGATGAGAACTGCTTTCCGTAAACCACATAAAACCCCCATTACTTTACCCTACAGACATGGGGTGTATGCACAGTAAAACATTTGTAATCTGGCTTTGAGAGGAAATGAAGTGCAAGCTAATGTCAGTTGTGCTTAATAATGACTTAGTTCATGTTGTCTCAGGTGGTATCTTTCGCATAGTTCCTTTTTCCTTCCTTAAACATAAAAAGCATGAAATGACAGTGGTTTCTACATATATATATATGTATATATATATATATGTATATATACATATATATATACATATATATATATTTAAAAACAAAACAAACAAAAAAAACTTTAATACAGCAAGAATCTACCTTTCCACTCTTCACAAAAATGATCACTTGTTTTGGTGGTCCTACTTATTGCTATGTTCCACTTTCAACATCCTCATCATTGAATCCTTTGTAAGTAGCTACATCTATCTCTTGTTATTGTCACAGAAAGAGATCAATAAACATATATATAAATACAATTCCTTAGTCTTGAAACAGAAGCTTGATAATGTGAGGAAAGATGAAAAATAAATGGTAGAGCCACTCATTCTTTTGTTAAAGTATAGCAAAGGACAGCTCCTCAGCCTCCATGTCTTTGACCATCTAAATTTTTGTCCAAACCCCATGAATATAAACGGGGATAAAAAAACATCTTGATCTAACATATTTCCCCTAGTTTTTTTTTACTTTCTGCTCTTCTCTTCCCAGTTACACAGATATTACAAAATGTCAATGGTCTACTGTCCCCCACAAGAATGTTGCTCTTATTCATCAAACAATTTTTCAGGATCAAGCTTTGAGCTTGAAGGTGGGGATGCAAATGAGACATCATTGCTGCCCTTGAGGAGTTTGATATGCTGCCTTGAGGAAATGACTTTCAGTTCTCATCACCCAAATATTTGGGCTGACACTGGTCCTTCAGAGTGTCTATTCTGTAGCACGACTTCAGATTTTTGGTTCTTGAGAACAGTTTTTATATTTAACTTGAGAGGGTTTTCTGTTTAGGATTTGTGCTAGGAGCAAGTGATAGTGCTATGAGTCAAAGGTTCTTACAGTTAAATATATGACAGATTATTTGGCTTTTTAGGTCTTTTTAAAAACATACAGTTTTAGACCTAGTTGGCCCTATTGAATTAGATTCTCCATACATGAGGTAGAGGGGATCCTTATACAGATGAGAAACTGCACCCTAAGTAAGGTTCTCATCAGTCAGCTTGGAATCAGGTAAAACCAGCTGAGTCCTACTGAATCTATATATGTATTTTAATCTAGTTTAGATTTGTGTATAACATATTTTAAAACCCTGGAATGGAGAATTATTGTCCAAGTGTGGGTATACTTTCACATCATCTGTTTTTGTTCCTCCTGGTCCTGTGCATAGTCACAAATTCTCATCATGCCTAACATAGTGAAGGGATTTCTTTTGCCAGTATATTGTCATAGGTATTTCTGAGAGACACATTAAGATGGACTAGATTTTTTTACTGCATAAACATACACAATCTGATTACACAATTTTATAGAATCAGCCTGATCATATGTTATATAAATGTATGCAATGTGTATTTAGTCATAAGGTTCCAGGAATATATCCACAGAAAACTGAAAAAGCTTAGTTCTAACAGATTTTTTTTTGCCAGACCCAATGAAACACTAAAGCCTCCAAATGGATGTGTATGTGGACTAAATATTAACTTAAACCTCCCACTGAAATTATTCAGTTTTTACAACTGAATAATTGTAAAAATTATTTTTTTACAAAGAGATACCTCATCTCTGCATCATGAAAGCCTTGGAATTTTTAAAAAATATTATAGGTAGAGTGCTGGAACACCACTGACCCTGCTGGAACACCACTTTCCCAGCCTAGAGAGGTGAGAGGCACAACCAGTTTCTACCTCTGCCTCGCATCTGTGGGTCTTGACCAAAGATGCTGTGGCTAACTGTGTCACATATGATTCTGTGGTTTTGACCATCAGCTTTTTGTCCTTTTTCATTTTTTTCTTGGTTCCTCAGACTTTTTTATGCTGAGGGTGGCCTCTCACGTTGGCCAGTCTAAATCATAAACCTCTCAAATTATAAGTGGAAAAGACCCAGTGATTCAGTTGTCTGTTCACTAATTTTGTGGGTTTGTATGTCTGAGTCCTTTGTTAAATTCTGTTATAAAGGAATACAGACTCCAATACTCCTGGTGTGTAGTGAGCTTGCAGCAACCTCTATTTGTGGTATCCTACTGAGGAAGGCTTCCCAGTGAAGTGAAATGACCACTGGATCCAAAGTTGACTTCAATTCAACATATCCCAGTAATCTTGTAAAAGTCTCTTAGGAGGTTTTCTTTGTTTGTTTGTTTGTTTGTTTGTTTGTTTGTTTTAATCATTAAAATAAGCAAGTGGAATCAGATAGTCTTTAAAATTCTTATCATTTTCCAGTCGTATGGCTCCTTTTAAGAAATCTGCCTTCTTTATTTTTACTCAGCTCTCTCATATTTTATTTAGCTATTACGTTTTTACTATATCTTTATATATCTGAGCAAAGATGTATTTTTCTTTTACTCAAAGCTGTATGGTTTTTATTTAAATCTCTACAGATTTTTTGCAAAAGTAACCTGAAGCGAACATAAGCACTGACCGGCATTTATAAATCCCTGGCAGCACACCAAAGTTAGTTAAAGAAATAAAATGCATTATCTCATAGGCTTAGCTAATCTCAAAGTTATGGACCGTCTCTGGATGTGAGGGCTTAATATGGAGGCAAGCTGCAGAGTGACAAATTAAAGCTGATAAGATTGCTGTTCTGCTTCATCCTCCAAATATTTATAAGTTTTGAGCTGAGTCTCTCACAGGAAGCAGGAGTCATTAGGAGGATATGCTACATATTATATTTTCTTAACAAACGTGTAAACATAAAACATAGGAAATACTGGGAAAAGCTATAATCTCCTGTTATCCAAATTAAAATGAAGAAACATGGGTTCAGAAATGTTGATCTTAATCTAATTGTATGGTGTGACCAAGATTTTTTTACTTAAGAATCAGCTAAGAGGCTGATATGGGTACATTTTATAGGTAAATTTAACAAACGAAAATACTTATGTGGGTTTTTAAAAACAATTTATTGAGCCTACAAGCCTTATCAGCTCA
>NW_011888792.1:14895426-14950400 GCF_000151845.1 Pteropus vampyrus
TCATACTTTTGTAGCTGAATTCTCAAAGTCTCAGTTTCTTCCCCTAAAAACGTGTGAAAATATCACTTCCTATGGTAGATAACAGTAGAGAATGTGTGTAAAGCCTCTTATTCAGTGCTGGTACCTAGTGATATTAATGATACAGATGATGAACATCTGCCAAATGCCATCCAGTGGGCTGAGTGCTTTATATACATTATCATACTTAATCCTTTTCACACACAAGAGTAAGTAAGCCTTACTCTTATTTCTCTTTACTTTGCAGAGAGGTTAAGTCACAGAGCTTCTAAACAGATGAACTGACTCAGAACCCAGATTTGTTCAACCCCCAAATCTAGGCTCTTAACCATCATAAAGCACCCACTCTTGGGATAGTCATAAAAAAATGAGTCATTATTTACTGTTCTATTTTATCTCAAAAATAATAGTGGACTGAGTGAGTGCAGAGATTCTAGAAAGTGCAGAGATTCATATTGGATCAAGCAAAGAGGGTGGAGAATTATCCTCGCATCCAACCAATGTACTCGTCAGTCATCATCAATTTACCAATTAAGCTCTCAAATAGAAAGATTATGGGTTTCCAACCTTAATGAAAGTGGACAAAGTGAAAACAGATCTCTTTCATGTTTGTGTTAATGTTTTTTCTCTCATGTGGTTGGTATTGGAAGAGATTCAGAGTCTGGCTCAAGTACAATGTAAACTGGTCATAAAACCCCACATGGATACAGTTATTTATTGCTGACAGAGTATTGACTAAATTGTCATATACATTGGCTGCCTTATTCAGAGGCCTGGGGAAAACCACTACACCTGGCCTATATTCCAAAGTAGTACCACTTTTCAGGATGACTATAGTGGGGCTTTTATCAAATTCTGAAGGCTACCTGACTTGGAGGAACAACCTCAAAACTCTAGCAAACTTGACACAAGATACAATGATACCGAAAGATACATAGTCTATAATTGGCCCCAGAAAATAAAGTAGACCTTCCAAATTTAAGGATTTGTGGATGTAGTTTAAAATATTAATCATCAGGTCTCTATTGAATTCATTTGCCTCTGGCCCACTTTCATTTCTGCCTTTGCCTGCTGTTTTTCTCTGGTGATTATTCCTGCTGTTGCTATCTGTAGACAGCCCATGATCTAGTACCTCCTGCCTCTTAAATGGTAATTGAAAAGATGTATTAAAGGTACATAAGCTTACAAGGTTTCTTCCTGGTGTAAGAAAGATAGAATTTGAAAAGTTACAAGAAAATGGACAGTTTATATATTAACCAAAAAAATATATATTGAGGCCTTTTGAGCCGCGCTTCTCTTGCTCAGGCCCGCTTCCACGTCTAATAAAAACTTAACTTTTCTACTGTAAAAAAAAAAAAAAATATTGCCCACAGAATATTCAATTAAAAAGGAGTCCAAAAATACATAAATGTATAAAAAATCAAAAAGCTCGTCATAGCATATATTGCTCTTTAAAAGAACCTGAATCAAAGTTAATATGATACATTTATGCTGCTACCTTGAGATTTTAGTGTTCTTGGTCCTAGCATGAAATGATGAGAGTGGAATGAAGTTATATAAGAATATAACTGATACTAGAAAGGGACAGGATACAAGGAATTCTCCTAAATAGTGAGGGAAAGCTATGGTTTTACTGAACTGTATAGTTCCAGAAATAAGGCAATTAAAGCAGATGTGGATAGAGGTATGGCCTTTCCCTACTGTGTGCATTTCCCCACTCCCCTTGTTAATGGCTTGGGAGTGGCAGCACCTCATCTACAAGATATTGATAAATAATTTTAAAAGGGACAGAAATATCGAGATGAAGAAAAAGTAATGGCAAGGGTTTTTCCACATATGTGAACGTAACATTGATTTTCATGTTCTATGATTTTTTTGGAAAAAAAAGTTTCTCTTTTTTTGGGGGGTACGGGGTGGCGGAGGGGGCATCTAGGTAGACTACATTTCTCAGGTTCTCTTGCTTGCAATTGTATATATCCATAGAAATTAGTTTTAGCTATGAGAATGGAGGTGAAAGTGATACAGGACACACAGTTATTCCCCATAAAAACTTCCTATGTGAGATCTTCCATGATATTTACCCATCTGCCTCAGAGAGATCTTAGATGACCTAGAGGCAAGCAGAACCACAAGATTCTTACAAACCTGAATCATTGCTACAAGAATAACGGCTAAGACCAGGAACATCATGTTAGCCTGCCATATGAATTACATTTTGTTAAACTAATGGTATTTTGACATTACTTTAATAGCCTTTAACCTACTCTCACTAATATAATCAATTTTAGATTAAACCAAACCCCTTTGAAATTTAGTAAGTGGTAAGTAGCTTATAGATCTTGGAAAAGTGTGTTAGAAATGAAAATTACGTGCTTTACTAAATTGTATTTATGTATATCCAATGACCTGAACCTCTGCTATAGATATCTAATTCTTATACAGGAATCATGGGAACATCTAGGAATGGGATGTGGTGGAAAGAGAGGGCCTTTACAGTGAAAGAGACAGAAATCTCACTTCCACATCTGTCTCTTTCCAGATGTTTGGTGTCAAGCAACATACTTTGAACCTTATCTCAAAAAAAGAAATATTATCTGCCTCAAAATAGAATGAAATGGTCTGTGCAATGTGCCTGAAATATAATAAGCAGTCTATGTAAAGATATTTTCCTTTTATTTTTACTATGAAACAACCAATTGTAACTTCTAGAACATTCTCCCATCTCTGAAAATATACTTAGATGACTTTCTTTTTGGAACCATTTTTCTATTCTTGTGAAAGCATTCTATTCAAAATGGATGCCACTTTTATTAGGCATCATTTAGTAGAGAGTAGACACTAAATATATATTTGTTGAAAGAATAAAGAAAGGCAGAGTGGAAGGCAGGAAGGGTGGGATTCTGATTTAACTGGTCTGGGATTCAGCCTAGGCACTGAATTTTAAAAGCTCTCCAGGTGATGTCAATATTCAGCCAAGGGTGAGAAACAGTTACCTAAAACCTTGCTATTCAAAATGAGATCCGTGGGCCAGCAGCATCATGATCATCTGGAACTTGTAAGAAATGCAGAATCTTAGGCACCATCCTCAATTTTACTGAATCAGAACTTGCTTTTTAACAAAATTCCCAGATTTGTATGAAGATTAAAGATTGAGGGGATGCTACTCTAAAACTTATAATAATCTCAAGTGTGATTAAGTTAGCCTTCAAATACTATAAAGTCAAACCCAGCGGGGAGGGAATCACAACATTATTTCAGGTGGCAAAAGTAATATAAACCAGCAGGTGCTCTTGGGATATTTACTCTAAGAACAGGCACATATTTTGCATCTACATAACATGCCGGGTCGAAGATGGATTCTCTGTACATATGAACTAATTTTAGCATTGCAGAGAGCCCATGAGGTTAAGCAAAGTTCTCTCCATATTATAGATTTGAAAACTAACTCATACAGAAATTATGTAAATTAACCACAAGTACGCAATTAGTAATTGGAATATCTTGGACACCGGGCTGGTTCAGCATGGCAGTTACCATTATTTGAGGGCAAAAAGGGCACCAGAATTCACCCCTAATATCCCAGATCTCAGGACTTTTGAAATAAAAGATATGCAGGGAAGCATATGAGAGCTTAGTTGTTAAATCATTCAGTCTTCTCTGTTGAATAGAAGGAAGGCCTAGCCATTCTTGAGGAACAGCATAAGCAGGCCTAGGAAGAGCAATCACCTAGAACAGAGAACCAGAAAAAAGCGCTCCGAAGAAAAATGTAAGCTATTTTAAAATGAGAGGAGTTTGGGAGTTCCCAGACTCTTAAATTTTCATTATAAAAAACCTCAATCTAGTTTTTTTTTTTCCCCAAGATAAAGTGGAGGAGTTGTCTTTTTCTAAACTTTGGAAACCCTGTTTTGTCCACCTTGGGGTGTGTGCAGATACTCTGCGAATTGCAATGATTTGACTTTAACCTAGAGTTACACCGTCAGCTGGAGGCATGCTGTTTGACTAGGTAGCTTATGAACTGATAAATGATGCTTTGGTATGATGCAGAGACTTGTCATCATTAAAAGGTGGTCAGAAATTTATAAATTTATCCCCAAATATTAATAATATGAAAACACTGCAAAGCCTAAGGTGCTTCAGAGGATTTACACATTTGGTACATTTTTCTCTTGGACTGCCTTGAAATTTTGCCAGTGTTCTCAAAAGAAAAAGAACAAAATTTGCAGTGTGACTTTAATAGTTTTGATGGGATATTCTCTGAGAGAGAACTGTAGAAGGAATGTAGCTTTCTTTACCATATACACAGTTCCAGTTTGGACTGATTAAGGTAGTTAATGAGAAAATGCTCTACTTTAAGACATCAACATCAACAGTCTGCTGTTTGACTTTCTATATCTCTAATAGTCTTCAAATTTCTATTACCAGTCAAGGTATCTCCCCTGAACTCCAGAATCATATATTAAACTGACAATTCAGCATCTCTACTTAAATGTCTTAAGACAGATCAAACTTATCACAGATTTTCCTCTATATCCCAAGTTTTACTACCTAAACTTTTTTACGCAAACTTGAGAACTAAATGGATTCAAATAGGGAAGAACAGTTCTACGTCCAAACTCAACTCCTGATATTTATCTAAAACATGCAACTCCCATAGTCTTTCTCATACTAGAAAATGATAATAGAAACTTCCCAGTTGCCTTGGCCAAAAAGAAACCTTGGAGCCATTTTCAATTCCACTCTACTCTGTCAGCAAATCATATTGGTCTTATCTTAAATTTATATTCAGAAATTGGCTATGTCTCCCATCTTCATCATCACCACTTTGGTTAAAGCCACCATGTTCTATCTCCTACCTAGTCTCTTGCCTTCACATAGTCTGCTGTCCTCATTCTATTATCACCATAGCAGCCAGAGTGATCCTGTAAGTCAGATTGTCACTGTTGTGCTTAAAACATGAAATGGCTTCACTCTGCATAAAAGTCAAATCCATTACACCTGAAGCTTACTAGATTTCATTAACCAATGTCACCAAAAAAAGAAAAAGAAAAAGAAAAAATTAAAACAAAAAGTCAAAGCCACTACAGTGCCTGACAAGACTTTCCCCTCTGACCTCATATCTTAGTGCTCTCCCTCTCACTCACTCTGTTCCAGCTACACTGTCCTCCTTTCTGTTCTTTTAATACGTCAAGTATGCTACTTCAGATCTCCTGCCTTTGATGTTATTTCTGCCTGGCATACTTTCCCCCTTAATATCTGCATGTGTTCTTGTCTTACCTCTATCAACTCCAAATAAAGTCACATTCTGAGGTACTGAGAGTTAAGACTTAAACATGAATTTTGAGAGGACACAGTTCAACCCTTAACACGGTTTATATCCCTATTATGAAACACATGCTACCAGAGGGGGTGAATGTTTAATGATATTGAAGGTCTCAGAGAGAATAAGTAATGATAAAAGAGAGTTCCCTAAGTTTAGACCCCATGACTGCCTCACTTATAATTCCAACCATTTTACTATATCCTCTTGAAAAATGCCATAATAAAGATAATTAAGACACATAATAATTAGCACAGAACTCAGGTCAAGATAGAACAATTTCATTGATTTCACTCCAAAATTAAAACATCGGAGTGGAAGCAATTTACATACAGAAAAGTATCGGAATATTTTAATCCAATTTAACACAGTTCCAAGAAAAATCTTGAGAGACAATACAATAAATGTCCACCTGACCAGGGTGATAGAAGTGAAAGCACCCAGGGGAGACCTCTGGAATGATGGGTAATGAATGACATGCTCATTTTTTCCAAAGGCACAGACTTTAATTCCTTCAAACAAATCCAAATTTAGAGCTTCTTTTTCCAAGACTGAAATCATAACAGCTGCTACCTCTGAAGTGGCAGAGGAATAACTGCTTACGGCTGGGAGTATGTTTCAGCAAAACCTAAATATAACAATGAAAATAAAATGATGTTCACATAAGGTGAACAGATTTCTGTGATAGGGAAGAAAAACTTCTGATTCTCTGAATGATTAGATCATAATGACCATGGATTTATTGAGCTGACATTAGTTATGTGCCTTCTGTGTGTTAGGTACAAGTCATTTTCAGATTAGTAAGATACTTCTGACTTCAAACTGCTCACAATCTAAGAAGTCAGTCAAGAAAAGTAATCCTGTCGTTTCAGGCATTTATAATACAGTTAGATTATTTCATCATTCTCCATTCCATCCTGGGATCCACTGACCTCCAAAATAAATTTTTTTTTTTTAATTTTCAAACAAAAAGGTTTCCTCCTTGTGCTGTGAAGTTCTCTGTTTCAAAAATTTGTAAAGCCATGTATCCATCATTAAAGTATTGTATAAAATAGTTTCACCACCCTAAAAAATCACCTGTTCCATCTACTTAACACTCTCAACCTATACCTGAACCCCTAGTAACCACAGATCATTTTACTCTCTATAGTTTTGTCTTTTACAGAATTACATAGAATTATATAATATGTACCCATGTACTCTTTGCAGAACAGCTTCTTTCACTTAGAAATATGCACTAGTAGTGCATCCGTATTTTTTCATAGTTTCATAGCTCATTTATTTTTGTAATTGAATAATATTCTATTGTATGGATGCACAAAGGTTATTTACCTGTTTACCTATTAAAGATCATTGTGGTTTCTTCCAAGTTTTGGCAATTATGAATAAAGCTGCAGAAAACTCGCATGCAGTTTTGGTATAGACATAAGTTTTTAAGTTAATTGAGGTAACAGCTAGAAGCACAATGCTGTATGGTATGGTTAGACTACATGTATTTGTAAGAAACTGCCAAACTCTTTCAAAGTAGCTGTACCATTTTGCACCCTGAACAGCAATAAGTGAGTCCGTCACTCATTCTCATCAGCAATTGCTTTTTATAGGGTTGTTGGGTTTTTTTGTTTTTGTTTTTTATTTTGTTTTTGTAGCATGTGGAGAATTGAGACATTCTAAGAAGTATGTAGTGACATCTCATTGCTTTAATTTGCAATTCCTTAATGGTATATAATGTTGAGCACCTTTTCATATACTTAGTTATCATCTCTGTATCTTCTTTAGCGAGTTGTCTCCTCATGTATATTGCCTGTTTTTTATTGGGTTATTTGTTTTCTTATTGTTGAGTTCCAAGAAGTGTTTTGTTTTGTTTTGTTTTGTTTGTATATTTTGAAAATATATCCTTTATTAGATATTTTCCAAATATTTTATTCAAAATATTTTCTGTGTGTTATCTTTTATTTTCTTAACAATGCCTTTCACAAACAGATTTTTTATTTGATTAAGTCTAACTTCTAAATATTTTCTTTTATATAGCATACTTTTAGTGTTGTATCTAAAAAGTCACTGTCAAACCCAAAGTCATATGGATTTTTTCCTATATTTTCTTGTAGATGTTTAATAGTTTTACATTTACATTTAGGTTTATGATTCATTTTGAGTTAATTTTTTTATGTGAAAGAAAAACATTTGCATCCAGATTTATTTTATTTTAATTTTTTGCATCTAGATACCCATTTATTCTATCATCTTTTATTGAAAACACCATTTTATCTCCACTGAATTGCCTTTGTTCCTTTATGAAGAATCAGTTTACTGTATTTTTGTAGGTTTATTTCAGATTTTCTATTCTGTTTTATTTATCTTTGTGTCTTGTCTTTCACCAATACCACATTGTCTTGATTACTGCAGATTTATAGTAAGTTTTGAAGCATAAGTTCTTCAGATTTTTTCTTCATCAATATTATGTTGGCTTTTCTAGGTCTCTTGCCTTCCTATGTATATTTTAGAATTGCTTTGTCAATATCTACAAAGTTGCTTGCTAAGATTTTAATTGTGATCATGTTGTATCTCTAGCTCAAATTGGAAAGAATGAATATCTCTGCAATATTGAGTCTTTCAATTGGTGAACATGGAATACCATGCTATTCATTTTAGATGTGCTTTAATTTTCACAGAGTTCTGTGGTTTTTAGCTTGTAGGTCCTGTACATATTTTGTTAGATATATGTCTAAATATTTCATTTTTGATGCTGCTGTAAATGGCATCATTATGCTCATTGCTGGTAAATGGAAAAACAATTTTTTGTTTATTAACCTTGTATCCTGTGACCTTACTATACTTGCTTATCAGGAATTTTTTCTTAATTCTTTGAGAATTTTACATAGACTATAATACCCTTTGTGAATAAAGATAGTTATATTTATTCTTTTCCTTTTCTTGTCTTGTTGCATTTGGTAATATTTCCAGTAAAAGGTCGAATAGGTGTGATAAGAGAGGACACTTTTGCTTTGTTCCAGTCTCAGGTAAAAAACATCCAGTTTCTCACCATTAAATATTATGCTATCTGTAGGCCCCACATTATTTTTAACTGATAC
Source organism: Pteropus vampyrus (assembly GCF_000151845.1). Lineage (NCBI taxonomy): Eukaryota > Metazoa > Chordata > Mammalia > Chiroptera > Pteropodidae > Pteropus > Pteropus vampyrus. Next base: position 14,903,851 of record NW_011888792.1, read on the forward strand.
TTTAAAAAATATTTGAGAACAGAATAGGTAAATGCTGTGCTCACCTCTTCTCACAATTACATCAAAATTATAACTAAATTATAGAAAAATCACCTGAAAACATCTAAGATTGTTATTATTTTTGCTTTCAATACCTTGTTCCTCTTGTTGCTCCAATAAACCACTTAGTAATTTCCGAAGAGCTATGAATTTGTTTCAATGCTAGAAAAAGTTGTAAGACTTTTTCGTAGAACACTAAAAAATAAAGAACATCTGATTAGAAGCAATAAGCTGAAGCTGATAAGCCATTCTCTGGGACCATATTAAGAAGAAAAGGGAGAATTTTAAGTTTTGTTTCTACGGTGGGATTGTCTCCCAGGTAACCTATTCACCTGATCCCCTTGGAGCCATAGTTCATCCTTCAGAATACCTTATTGTAATTCTATCTCAGGGAGATATTGTCAGTAATTAGTAGTTGAGTTGGTAGGAATTGAGAGAGTTCGTTTATTACACAGAAAATGGGAAAATGAGGGAAGGGGATTTCAACTCTTATTGCCTGAAAGATGTGTTTCTCATATTCACAGTTGGAATTCTGAATGAATTCTACCATAGTGACATATTTATATCTAGTAGTTATTTTTTTCTAGAACTCTTGGTAGGATACTGTATTGTATTTCAGGTATTATGCATTCATTTAACATCCATTGAGTGTGTTCTCTGTGAGAAGCATTGGAAATCTCCCCAGTACATAAATTATCCCTATGCCTGGGCATGCTCTGAGTTCTGAACAGCTGTATTTCTCATCCAGTTTTTGATCTCAAGTATCTGAACCAGCTTAGCGTCATGAGTAGTGTTCTCCCCCTGCATGAACAAGGCACAATCATTAGGGAAAAGGTCATTTTCAGCCCTGATGAGAGTAATATCTTTGAGTTTATCTTTCCACTTTCTTTTCAGGCCAACCTATTCTGATCTAATATCTCCAATTTTCACTTCGGTTTATGTTACCTGGTGTGAGTGGGATACAAGAAAATATAATAAATTATAAGTCATTATGTACCATCCTGGATTGATTTACATAAAAAATGGCTTCTCCTGAAAGAGGAGAAGAGATAGGGACAACACAAGAGAAGGAAAATGCAAAACGAGAGAGAGAGAGAGAGAGAGAAAATTAGTAAAGGATAGTCTTGATGAGTAGAACTTCGAGTAGAGAGCATAAAGTAACTTTGCTATGTATTAAGAAATATAACCTCTTTGTGCTGCCAATTTAAAGGTGTTTTATAAATATTTACATCGCTTTTGAAGGATTTTCCCCCAACATTGGAATGTTGTTTTATTGTTATCGTGGCCTTACTCAGGTAGATCGCTTAGGTGTACTGCTTTCCTTCTTTCTGCCCAACATCTTGCATATTAACATTCTAATCAGGCTGATTGTGAGGCTTGGTTTCAACTTTGCCCCTAGAATCTCTGTCTCATCTCTTTCTTGAATCCAGTCCAACCTGCCTGCTGAAGCAAGCCATGTTCATGCATCCCCAAATCACATCTCATATTCTGCACTCCCTGTTGCCCAAGAAAGACTCTTGGACATTCAATTGTATTAGGAAACACATGCCACGTGATTAAATAAACAAAATAGAGATAATTTTTTATGGAGAATTAGTTACAAAAGGTTTCAGAGGGCTGAAAAGACAAAGAAGAAGCTGCTAGCATTACTAAGACTATATAGACACAGGAAGAAGATGTTCTTAAAACTCAGAATCCAAGGCCATGTGGTGAGACATCAGAGCTCATTTGCAGGAGTTTGGACTATGGAGGAGATACAGCCACTGTTAAAAACAGTCTCCCAACAGCACTTCCCATTAGCCAACCCTAACTAGAAGACAATGGGGAAAGAAGCTAAGAAATGTAATTAGCAGGATCAGTGCTCTACGATTCATAACAGAGTAGGAAGAGAAGGAAAGAATCTGAAAGTAAACAGAAAAATTACATACATAGACTTATTCCTGAGGGGCCAGTTTATGTGTTTATCATTTGACTCAATTTTCAGGTCTATGGCTATTAAAGACACTATCTGCCCATTGTATATTCACTCATAGTTATAAGCATCCTGTCCCAGCTGATAAGGATGTGCCCAAGATTTTGAGTACAAGACTCTTTCAACACTATTTTATGATTGCCTATAGTTACAGACAGTCTAGGTACCAATGCTGATAGTACAGATGGTTTTCTAAACTTAGTTCATCACAAAGGGTAGTACTGCTGCTGGTCTTCACACAAAAGAAATTTCCAGATAAATGTACATGGCATCTTGCTGGTTTTGTGCTTTGCATAGAGGCCAGATATCTGACCATACCCTCTTCTTGCCAGGTAGTCTGCTTATTAGAGATACCTTATTGCCAAGCGGTATTAAGCAACATCTTTCACAGCCTCACCCATGGATGATGCCCATCAATATGATGGGTGGATTTTGGCAGGAGCAGAATCAGTGACCTGTTACCCAGTGGAATTTTGGCCCTGATTCCAGGACATAAAGAGGAAATGACTCAATTGTGTAGGCCCATGTCCAGGAATGCTTCAGGGAAGTTCTGCGTGCACAGCTGGCTGAATTGCCTGAACCTTCCAGACCTACTGAATTGGGAGACCTCCCTGGGAGCATCAGAAGCACTCTAGTAATAACTTTTCTATTCTTCTTGATGCTCTGCCATTAGACCTCCCATCACTAATATGGAAACAGAATAAAGTTCTGTTGCTGCTTGCCCAGGCTGACCACCTGCTGATGCCTATGGAGAGAATAATATGCTCGGTGGGGAAGCTGTGTTTCCAATTTGGCAAGGTGGCCAATTTTCCTGTGTGTGTAGAATCCATGGTGGTGGCACGCACCCAACTGAGAAACCTGATAAATTTTACCGTACACTAAATTTTAAACCATAAAATGAAACTATCCTCTAAACCACAAGATAAAGACTGCAGAATTTCATTCTGCATCCTCTTTCAAATTCTGACTGTGCTCTAGGACACTACTTTCTTTAATATTATCTTTCTCACACAGATATGGTTTTCACCTCCCAGAATAACCAAGCCAACTAATTTCTTCTTTAGAACTAGTTTTGGAGTTGTCACAGTCCTCAAAGATTATAATAATTATCCACAATCCACCATCCTCTAACCTCAACACACTGCTATTAAGAAAATTAGAACATATCATTCGGGAATTCAAAGAGACTTGAGTTTACATAATTTCTACTCATAAGATCACTAATCTATTTAACTCTCCACCACAGAATTGACGTAAAATTTGTTGCGGACTCTCTACTGAAGGCACCCACATGGATAACAGCTCTGCTTCCTACCTGGTTCTTGTCTACATTTCTCCTTGAATAATAGTTTTCCAACTGATCATCTTAACAAAGTAACAACTGCCTAGAGCAGGGGTCTCCAACCCCTTTCTCTTCTCCAACCAGTACTGGTTCGTGGACTGTTAGGAACCGGGCCACAAGCAGGAGGTGAGCGGCAGGCTAGTGAGCGAAGCTTCATCTGTATTTGCAGCTGCTCCCTAGCGCTAGCATCACCGTCTCAGCCCCACCTCAGATCGTCAGGCATTAGATCCTCATAGGAGCACTGGTGCCAAAAAGGTTGGGCTCTGGTGCCAAAAAGGTTGTGAACTGCTGGCCTATTGAGATCATTAGGACATTCTCTGGTGGATTAAAATCTGGCACAATACCTTGAACAGGGACCTAAGTAAAAATCTCTAACAGAAGACCCTTTTCATCAGGCTTCCCATGACAGATGCACTGGAGCCTCTGCTGAAGGTGGAGGAACGCATCTGGCTTCCATTTGGTACAATGATCACCAATTCCTTCACCCCACAGTCCATGACTACTTAGTGAACCAATGCTCTCAGGCTGTCTGAATGATCTCAGTTTCTTTAATATACTACTCTCTTCCCAAGCAAGAAAGCAGGTAGGAAAAAGGCCTTCTTCCTGTACCTTAGCACTTCAGGGACTCGACTTATATTCTGTCTTCATTCTCATTCTGAATGCACTTGCTTTGTTCAGATGGCTCTCATTTCTGCCTTCTTACTCTGTTTTTCTCGTTTCTCTACTCAGACATTCACTGTGAAGTGTGTTCTTATATTCTAATTGAATATCTGTTTGGGATTTACTTGTGGATTTTATTTTTGGCATCTGGCTCTGAAACTCATGGGCCACCTTTGATCTAACTAACCCTGTGCCCAGCCCAGACTATCAGAAACTGTTTGGCCAGGGGCCAGGCCTCTGGGACCTGCTTGTGTAGGAGTTAAGTTAAGGCTTAAGTAAGAGAGGACTATATTTGACTTATATGTAAAAATGGTTTGCATTATGAATAATACTGGCTATTTGAGTCAAACTCTTGATCAGAGTTAAAACAAATTATTTTCTCATTTTCAGTTTCTAAATGTTCACATCTCAAATATAAACACACCCAAAAACACACACACTCACATATACACACACACACAGAGCACTTCTCCAGTACTTTCCTTTAACCTAACAACCTAGAATGTTAAATAGATATTGGACTTGATCTTCCTTAAGGTGCACTGAGAAAACCTTCAAATAGAGTTTTAATTGTCTATGGGTCACATAGTATTTTTAAAAAACTAATTCTCCTTCTTAAATATAAATAATTTTCTTTTTCCGCATCTAAAGGGTTAATTTTCTATAAATTCTGCCCTCCCTTGAACTATAGCTTAAAATCAAAAAGAAAACATTTTCTTGTGAATTAAACACTTTCTTAATATAATTAGAGTTGAACTGCCATAAATATACTTCATCATCATGATGTAATAAACTAAAACCCCAGAAAAGTATAAAATATGCCAAGTTTCATTTTATTATTTTTAAATTTTGTTTTAGTTTTCAATTACAGTTGACATACAATATTACATTAGTTTCAGGTAATACAACATAGTGATTAGACATTTATATAACTTAGAAAGTGATCACCTCAATATATCCAGTACCCATCTGACACCATATATAGTTATCTGTGTTCTCTATGGTATATTCTACATCCTCGAAACTATTCTGTAACTACCAATTTGTGCTTCTTAATTCCTTTTTTACCCATCCCTCCTTCCATCTTGCAACCATCAAAATGTTCTCTGTATCTATGAGTTTGTTTCTGTTTTGTTTGTTTAATTTGTTTTTTGGGGTTTTTTTGGTGTTTTTTTTTTTAGATCCCACATGTAAGTGAAAGCATATGGTATTTATTTTTTTCTGTCTCATTTACTCTACTCAGCATAACACCCTGTAGGTCCATCCATGTTGTTACAGATGGCAAGATTTCATTCTTTTTTATGGCTGAGTAACGTTCTATTTGTGTGTGTGTGTGTGTGTGTGTGTGTGTGTGTGTGTGTGTGTGTGTGTGTATACCATTTCTTCTTTATCCATTCACCCACTGATGAACACTTAGGTTGCTTCCGTATCTTGGCTATTGTAAATAATGCTACAGTGACATAGGGATGCGTATGTCTGTTTGAATTAGTGTTTTGGGTTTCTTAGGATAAATACCCAAAAGTGGAATTACTGGGTCCTTATTTGTCTCTTGTGATAGCCTTTGTTTTAGTCTATTTTGTCTGGGTTAAGTATTGCTACCCCAACTTTTTTTTTAATCTCCGTTTTCATGAAATATGTTTTACCATTCCCTTACTTTCAGTCTGTATCTTTCGATTTGAAGTGAATCTCTTGTAGGCAGCATATATAAGGGTCTTACTACTTTTTTTTATTCAGCCATCTAATCTTTATTTAAGACATGTTTGTCTCCCCATTTTGGCTGCCTCTATATGTTTGTTTCTATGTGTTAGGTAGAGCTGCTATGTCTTAGTAGAGTGGCCTTATGTAGTAGGTATCCTGTGGGGCCCAATGACGCAGACTCCCTGGTCAACGGAGACAGGTGCTCCAGGTGTGTCCCTTGTGTGGGTCATGTGTGCCCTTTTCTTGTAGTTGAGCCTTGACTACTGTTGGCACGTCAGTGGGAAGGGTTGACCCTCAGGCTGACTGGTTGTGAGGACTCGCCATGACTACAGTGGAGGAGTTATTGTGCAGAGGCTGACTCAAGGGAACAGGATTCACTTTAGTGGGGCCCTGGTGCCTACCAAGTCTGCCCTTTTGGTGTGTAATTCATGGAGGTGGCTGGGTGGTGCTCTGATGTAGTCTGAAGCTGGCCACATAGTTTTTTGTTTCTAAGGCCTCTTGGGAAAGGCTCTGATATGAGCCAAGTTCAGCTGTTGCCTATGCCGTACCTGGGGCCACTTAGTATGAATTACACAATAATCTACAGGTGGTCATCACTTGTGCTAGGCTTGGTGGTGATTGGGAGTAAACTGAGGCCAGCCACTGCTACTGTCAGGCTTGGGGCAGCTCAGCAAGAGGTACAGGGTACGCCAAGGCTAGATGCTGCTTATTTGGGGTTTGTGAATTTTGGGGAGATTTTATGAAAGTTTACAGCATGAGCCAAGACAGACTGTTAGTTTGTAAAAGCCACTGGAAACAGCTTGGCCGGACCAGCGAGTTGGGTGGAGTGAGGTCTCAGGGAATCACCACATGTTAACCAGGTGTTAACAATGGTGTTAACCAAATTGATGGAGACTCAGATAGGGCATTCACCTGTGTGTTTACACTGGATTGGGGAAGGGCTCAACAAAGGAACGATGGCTTCTGCCAGCACCTCTGTCTGGGAGAAAGCTGTCCCTCCAGCCCTTGCCCTGAAGCCAGATAATTTATTTCCTCCCGGTATGTTCCTGGTGTCTTTCAAGCTGCTGCCCCAGAGCTAGAGTTCAGAGTGAATGAGTCCATCAGTGGGTAAGTCTGTGTGCAAGCCCTTTAAGAAAAAAGCCTGGGGCTCTAGTAGCCCTCTATTTTACTTAGCCACAATCTCCACTGGTTTTCATAGCCAGAAATTGTGAGGACTTCTCTCCTTGGCAATGGAACACTGGGCTGAGGAGCCTGGTATGGGACTGAGACCTTTTACTCTTCAGGAGGGACTTCCGCAGCTGAGATACTCTTCCTGATTTTTAGCTTCCACACCCAGGCATGGGACCAGACCATTTGAGTCACCACTCCTCCTACCAGGCTCGATATGGCTTCTCCTATATGTTCTTAGTTATACAACTTCTGCTCAGCTAGACTTCAGGTGATGCTCAAAGATGGTTGTTCTGTAGTTTAGTTGTAAATTTGATGTGTTTGCCAAGTTTCATTTTAGACCTGCTTTCCCTGTATCTTTTTCTTAAACATCAGTATCTTTGTATTCTTTGAATCTGTCACCTTAAGTCCAAACTATCTAATCCAGTGTTTCTAAATTTCTAATGTAGGTATAAATCACCTGAATATCTTGCTAAAATATAGATTCTCAATCATTAATCTTAGGATGGGCCTTAAGATTCTGAATTTCTGTTAAGCTCTTAGGTGATGCTGATGCTGCTAGTCACAGATGATACTTTGAGTAGCAAGTATCTAATAAACTTATCCATATTTTCTATTAAGGCATGAGGATTCTCTCTCTTCTCTCAAATGTTGGCATTTTTTTAGGCAGTATAGTAGAAGCCAAATAACAGGTTTCTCCTTATCACATTTCAGACAGCAGCTCTTGCCTCATGGAAGTCTAGAGTCAATTGCAGTGGCAGATCTGGGCAGCCATCTCACTTTCTTTTTCGATTGTGGCAGAGGTGGCAGATAGTCTAGTGGGCCAGTTGTGTGGTGTTATTCTGATATCATGCTGATAAAGACACTTTTTTGTAAACTAGAGAGTAGAATTGAAAAAATATAGAATTAAGATATTCTAATAATAATAGCCACTACAGTGTTTGGATCATTTGGGAATGGCTTACTTGCACTTGATCATTAGGAGATAGTCACTAAGTTTAGGATTTGACATTTCCATGATGTTGGAAACATTAATTTTTTTAACATCCTTTGCCTATTGATGCAAAGTAGAAAATTAATTGCTGTTGAGGCTGTGAGAAGTACAAAAATATGTACAATTTAATATTCGGTTGTTTCTCAACTCAGGATTGTAAACTTTGATAAAAGAAACACACATCGCCTAGGGAGTCAAGGTCTGTGCTTTAGCAGTGTCTCCACTAAAACATCTCCATCAAAGGACCAGTGCTTGGGGCCATTTCAAAACGTATTTGGGTCCTCTAGGTTAGACTGGTTCAACTTAGATCTTAAAAGACCATAAATTCTGCTTTTCTCTTTTTTTTTCCCTAAAATAAAACTATCTTTTTTTAATGTCTCATTTTATCATAGTTTTACAGCAGCAATAGCATGATGTACATAGGCTTGGGTACCTCTTTTATCAGCATCTCTAGGAGAAGGATGGAAAAATTAAATTTCTATGCAAGATCCTAAGAAATAAAAAAAAAGACTTAAAAGCAAGATTAAAAATAGAAATTGACTAGATTCTGTGACTAGTTATCATCTAGAAAATGTGGTAAAGCATCCATGTTTTTCATACAGTGCCACTCCACATGTGAAATTAACCTGGGTCTTTTGGTGTGCTGGCTATTTCTTTGTAAGTGATCGAGTAAATTTATCATCTCAGTGTCTTATGAGCTCACTGCTGGCACAGTTTCAAGAAATCTCATTATTTTTTGATGTCTATGATGGATTAAACATGAGAATATTGCTGGCCTAAGGGTTGGTTAGCCTTGCCTGTCATATTTGTCAGCTACAAAACAGCTTTCCTAAAGGGTTAGGAGGGCACTGGGGATAGTAGGCCATTAAAATGTGGTTCCATTACTTACACTCAGTTAGATTGAAGAAATGGAAAGTAACAAGTGTGAGAGTTGCCCCACGGGATCTATTTTCTTTATTACACACCCAAAAAGGGAAAATCAAGGTGACAGCAGAAACAACAAGAAGCTCTCTCAATATGGGATGGCCACATCTTATAATTTCTCATTGAGGGTGAAAAGTGCTTATTTCGGTAACCTCACAAACAACTCTGGGAGTTCTGTGGCCAGACAACATCCTGCATACTCAGTTCTGATTCGTACAGTTAATCCACCTTGGATGGCTCTCTGTCCTCTTAGAGGCAGAACCAGACTGTCTAAATTCTTCTGAGCCCTAAGTAGAAAAAAGACTATCACAACATATGTTGAGGATAATCAGTAACACATTGTTATTGGAAATACTCAAAATATTCTTAAGAACATTTTAACTGCCTAAACACCTGGCATAAAATGGTCTTTACTATTGTAATTTTAAAGTAGTCATTATGTTCACAATTTTTCAGGAATGCCATGTAATACAAGGTAAAACAACAGACACCTATAACATTACCGAAAAATTGATGATCTTATTCATGATAATGCTTGCTGAGTTTATTTCTCTCATTCTCATTTAGGAGGTACTACAAGTGGGTCAGACTACCTAGGGATGTAGGTACCATTGAGTCTTCCCTGATGTTCAGTATAATCATTTATTGCATCAACTGCTCCACTAGGTAATAGAGATATAGTAGGGGGAAAAATACAGGTACATTCTCTGCCTTCATGAAAAAATACGATTCTCTTGGACTGCATGATGCTCACAGTCTTGCGAGAGAAAAAGACATGTACAGAAATGCTTACAATAATTAGTGATATATTCTATGAAGCTAGGATTCTATCTGAATCAGCAAACTCCTTCCCTTCTCTTCTTTTCCCTTCTCTTCCCATCCTTCTATTGCATTATTCTACTAATTAGTATGTTGATAATATGTATCAGGGACTATGTGCTCAGTCCACATAGGATCAATTAACTGCTTATTTTGTGCCAGGCCACAGTAAAAATTATTTCACATGCATTAACTCAAACAACTCTAAAAATTGTACTATTATTATATATATCATATTTTATAGATAAAGAAATTGAAACAAAGACAAATTAAATAATTTGTCCTAATAGTGAATTGGCTTTTGAATGAAAGTCTGCGCGATTTCATAGTATTTGCTCTTCTTATCTACTATACAACTGTACAGGAAATCTGTGTTATATAGTGAGATGCTTTTCAAGGAAAACACAACTTTTAGCCAAACACTGAATAAAGAGAAATTAGTTCTAAAAAATGAAAATGTGTACCTAAACCCTTGGAACTTATTTTTAGGATATATAAACAATATCCTAAAATAGATTGAATAACACTAAAAATGTATTATTAATATGTTTTAATGCCTTCTATTAAATAATTAAAAATTACATGTTTATGTACACACACATGAACACAATAAAAAAAACTTTAGGAAAAAAGTCTTTTTAAACTCTTAGCTCTGGGCTTAATGTAAGAATTAATGAGACCTACTAATTGGCTACACCAGAAACAATGGCTATAAAAGTATAACCTTGAGGAAATGTAACCCTGGATGAGTGGTGGCGTGCACTGGGAGAAGGAACATTTATAGCTGCTTCTGTCAACTCTCTATGCATGTCCAGGAGAGGGGAGGAAGACAAGTTGAAGTTTGATGAAGATTTTAAGTCTCTGCTTCCTCAACCTTCTTTGAGACAGCAAAGCAGGAAAGAAGGATTATGTATATTTTCCATTATCTTAGTTACTGTGAGGTCACATGGTAACACACATTAGCTCTCTCTAAGCCCAATTTTCAGCTTGAGGTAGTCATGCAACTCTGAAACAAAACTTATAGCTTTTTCAGTGATGTTCAAGGGAAATAAAGTTGGAAATTATCTTCATAAGCTATGACCTTCATTGCTGCTTCTAAGGGAAAAAGTCAGTGGAAGGATAGATTAGGCTCTGCCTGGGGAAACACAGTCTAGTACTAGAACTGAGCTGTCACTTGACACCTATGAAGACCACAGAGCCTGGCTGATGTTGGCCGCAGTAGTGAGGGCTAGTCACTCCTATGTATTTAAATACTTTAAAAACTAGGGCTGTTATTTCACATGCATTGTGGACTTTGGTTTAAGAACAGCTCAGTCACTCACTTGCATGGCTGTGCACATCCATCTTACCACATAGGCCTTTCATTTCCTCTCACTCCGATAGGCTCTTACAGGGAAAACAGGAGAACTGTTCTTTCTTCAAGAGAAGAATTGGCTGTCTAAACCCCCCAAGATAAGTAAAGATCTATACCTTAATGTCTATTTGGTTCCTAGCTAACAATTGTAAACAAATTTAAATTTGTACTCCCTACCCTTCTAGTGTCATATGTGAAATGATCTGATACTCCCCAAATCCAGTTCCATTCATCCCATGTTTTAAAAGTTTAATCCCCCTGTAATAGCCTCCAGATTAATATTCCTAAAACTGCGTCTTGTTCATGCACCCTTTATTCAAATCTATTCAGTAATGTACCCCTCTACCCACCTCGTTCTATATATATGTGACTACTGCCTGCAGGATTAAGTGCATAGTCAGAAGAGCAAAGAAAAGATATTCAATCTAAGTTCCTAGAATTGTTTTTCATACTATTCCCATAAGTTCAAAGATTTTTGAGTCTAAGAACCATGTCTATTATTTCTTTTGAATTTCCCAATGCAGTATCTAGCACGGTGCCTTAAACATAATATACCTTCATTAGCACTAGAAAACATTTGCTTTTTAAATATTATTAGTTTTTCAAAGCCACATGATTCTTAAAACATTAATTAAGTTACTTATTTGGAAGCAAAATATATTAGTAAATGAGGATCATTCATCCAATAATTTAAAAAATGTATTTTTAATGTTTATGCTTCCTCTATATCATCATGCTCTATTGAATTTCAAAATTCATTTTTTAGCTTTCCATACCTTCCTAAGACTAGGAGAATGTCTGCTGTATTTGGCACAAATAAAATTATTGAAGCATGGAATTTTACACAACAGAAACGTTGTTCTTTTCCTCCTCTTAGACCGCTCAGCTAGTGTTTTTTTTAATACAATCTAGTCATTCCTCTGTATGCGTGCCACAGAACTATCCCCTCAGGGATGTAGTCCCCCTGATTTCTCTACTCCAGTGCTTTCTAATCTCAGAGTATAGGACAGTCAGTGTTTTCTCTGGACAGTACCCATATATTTTCTGTATTTTCCTCCAAATGGCACAACCTGTCCTACCATTTTATTAATTTTCCAATGAAAAATGAAAACTCATTAAAAGCCTGACTATTAGGTTTTTTAATTTGTTTATTTTTATAAAGCAAAGTAAAATGTAAATTAGCCTGATATTTAACATATATTATATTCATATCTATATAAAGATATATATTAATATAGATATAAATAGAATGATGAAATGATATATGAATATATAAATATAGATATGAATAGAATGATGAAATAATATAATGAACAAGTAACTATATGCTAAAAAAATTCAGTACAAAATAAAATAGCTATATCTCTGAAAAAAACTTAACTCAGGTAAAAAGACAGTATTTAGTAACATTTTTCTGGCATTATGTTACCAAAAAAAAAAGGAAAAGAGGAGAAAAGAGGATGTCATTCTGCCTCTGGATGCCTACTTCAGTAAAAGTGGCAAATTTTACAGTGATACAGGGGAGAAAATGGGAATCCCTAAGCAAAGGATTACTCTGAATCTTAATTTTTTTTTATTGTAAGAAAATGTTAAAGAATGGAAGATGAAACTACGGTTTTTATTTCTGTAAATTAATGTAATCCTAGCAACCATTTTATATTATGTTAATTTGAAACATCACCTGAATATTCAGTATTTATACATGTGCAGTTATTATAAAAGTCATTTAATAAAATATGAAAAGTTTTCTGTAATAATTTCATCTTAATTATGAATATTATCCATATTGAACACAGGGAGCACTTAATAAGCTTCCTAGAAATCTTGAATAACAAGACAAACTGCTGAGCCCTTAATTCAAAGACAAAGAAAATTGCTACTTTCTAAACCTGAACTCATTAGATCATGGAGATGGTTATTTTTTAGTAACTGAACACATGAATAAACAAACATATGGATCAGGAATTCAAACGTTTTCTTCTCTTTCTTTTGGACTTTTCACATAAGTTCTACACATAAGTTACATGCACATACAGAGTTTATGTAATTTGAAAAATTGATTTCACTCCTTGTATTTTATGGCCAAAACTGTTTGTTTTCTTTTTTATGACATCTCAAAAGCTCTATAAAAACCATATGAATTAAGTCACACAATTGTCTGCAGTTCTCCAAATTCACTAATTAAGAGCCAAGTGGTAATTCATCCCAATGTATCAGGAAATGATTGTTCTATTTCTTGTTTGTGGTTTTACAGTTGCTCATAAGACTCCAAAGTGTAAACACTTATAAATAAATGTTTTTCCATTTTAATATACATACATCAGTAATAATGAAAGGCAGATTACTTTTCTTTTTTTCAAAATGTTATTGTATTTTAATTATATATCATAATAAACTCATATATTAAAATACCACCTGAAATGTATAAACTATACAAATGATAATAGCCACATTAATTCTACTAAGAGGAAAACATTACAGAAAACCTTAAAGGAAAGAAAAACAATTTTAAATAGGACTTAAGACATAGATTTTACTTCAAGCTGTCTAAATGAATAATGAGGGTAATAAAATGACCTTTAATATACTCAGTGAATTTTCATCAATCACTTCTTAAAGTGTCTGTACCTACAAATCAGTAGCTTATTTCTGATAGCAAATTGTTATTTGAAGTATCAAATCCCTAATGATAGTGTTTTAAAGTCATTGTAATAGTGAGTTACTCTATATAGAAGGTGAGGATCATGCAGTCAAGAGTCTTGTGCAAACAGCACTGACAGAGTAGAGGAAATGGGGTTAAAGTAGGTGATTAATCCAGCAAAGGAAGCTTCTATTTCTGTTGAAATTGTATTCTTGGTTATCTGAAAAATTTACAGCAGGATCTTACTAAAACTAAATCAGTCTTGAAGAATGTCACAAATGATGGGAAAGGTATCCAAAAATGGAAGAAAGACCAATAAGATATGATTTTCTAGGTGATGTAAAAAATGGATACTTGACAATGACCTTCCTCAAAAATATTATAATAGACTCTGACAGATCACCACAAGACTTAGTTAAGAACCCATTCACTAATCACTAAAAGTAAATGTAAGTTTACTAAAAAAAAAAAAAAGCAGATCACTCTAAACCACTTTGCTTCCTTCTTTGTTAATTCCGTCTTAGCTGAGAGAAAAGCAGAGCCTAATTAGTGGGTCTCATTTGAATCTTTGGAGTCAGAAGACAAACTGACCTCCAAGAGACCGCTGAGCAGAATCAAGTCAAACACTTTTCTCAATAAAGATCACAGATATGCGTGCTATCTCAGCACTAAGATGGAGGATTTCATGAAGTCATGTTTGAGATTGCAACACGGAGTTGAAGAAGTGAAAAGTCTTTTCTGTGACATATAGATTAGATAGCAAATTACAGACGCTATTTCAGTTCAATTAATATCAAAATTCTGGAAACTAATTCATGAAATCCCATTCCTGATGAGATTTAAAAGCTAGGTTTGTTCTCCCCTCCTTCCCCACACATTAAATATTAACGCATTTTAATAAGTATAAATCAAATGTTTACTAAGGTTTAAAGTAAGTTAATATGATTTGGAAATAGTTTTAGGAGTCACCTTACTTTTATTAACAGTATCATCTAACTATTTCAAGATGATTTTTTTCTGCTTTCTTACCAGTTCTGACTTAAGTAGAAGCTGGAAATGATTGAGAGTTCATCTATGACATTTATATTGCAGTTTCTCCTCAGTCTGAACTCTGCCACAAGTTACAGAGCTTTTGGGAACCCTAGGGTATTGTAAAGGGTTTCCAACCCTACAAAAATGAGAAGCGTTAATTAATAGAGATCATGAAAAGCACACAAGAGTTTGATTAACAGCTGGAAAATGTTCAGGAAAATGTGCTTCAAAATAAAGGAAAACATTTATACAAACCAGCCCTAATTTTATCTGTATCAGAAACATAATGTCATCCTTTTGATTTTTATTCACTTCATTACACTTGACTAAACAAATACATGAGCATCAATAATTTCCTCAGAAGCATTGTTATTTGAGAAAAGCATAACTATAAAAGGACTGGATAAATGCACAATAATCAAACCCAAGCTGATTATATTTAAATAAATTTGTTAAATTCTCTCACTTTTAATTAAATAATAAACAGTGGATAAACGCCTATATATAAATTAAGCATTTTAAAAAATAAGGGTGTTTATCCCATGACTCAAATTTATCAGCTTACAAAAACAATGAAAATATTAGACATCAGCCAAATTTAATTTGAAACACGTATCTCTACTTTTTGTCAAAGAATATAAATCCAGTCATTAATCCCATGCATGCATAAGATCACCACTTGTTGCTTAGGCCATGACTAAAATGCAGGGTAGAGAGTAAGGCCGGGCTCGCTCTTTGGAACCCTTTGGAAATATCAAGGGACTAAGCCTGTGGATTTCCTTAGCCTTGCTTTCTTTCAACTGCAATATGGAAAGATAGAAGCCCTCTGTTTTCCCTCTGGTTTAAGTTGAGCATTAGAGAGAATACAGGGTAGCCTAAAGCAGCTATTAGGAGGAAAGCTAGAACTTTTCCCTGTAGAGTGACAAATTTATAGCAGCTATTCTAAAGAATTATAGCCCCTTAAGTCTCCTTTTAAGGACCAAGTAGCTTAGTCTTCACAGATAGCCTGTGAAGAGGCTATCCTTCATTGTTGCTTTCTGTTATCCACAGTACATCATTTGAAAAAATCCTCAACCTCTTTGAATGTTCAGCTCAACTTCTTGCTCTGCAGGAGAATTGCCTCTACTCTAAGGACACTACTTTCCTTGTGTATCACCCAAGATATATTTATTTTTCCTCCAACCACTGAGCCTGGGGGCTAGGTATTTTTCCTCTAACCATTGAACCTGGGGGCGAGGTATTTTCTCTTTTCCACATCTACTATGTTCTCTTACCCCTTTCACCAGAAACCCTTAGATCTCAAAAGTATATCACCTGTGCTCTTCTGAATTCCAGGTCATACCCCTCATTTCTGGGTAACACCATTGTCACCATTCTTCGTAAATTTAATATATAAGTAGGTTAGTCCTTTCAATTACTTTAACTTCTCTAATGGGATTGTCTGCCTCACTAATTCATCCACTCACCCCTATAGTCATACTCCAAACTTATTACCACTACCCATACATTTCGGAAATTCACCTTCACACATTCTACTCTTTGACCATCCCTCCTATCTGTCGAGGTCACTCACTCTAGTACTCTTTTCATCCTCTTTCAGTAGCTGAAATTCCATTGTTCATCATTATATTTATTCCCTCACATACACTATCTCTCTCGCCCCTCTCTTCTTTCATGGCACTCTCTTGGCCAAATTAAAATCCTGGTTAAATTAGTGTTTTCATCTATTCATACATGTGCAGCTGAATTTTGTGTAGAAAAACCTAGAACAGTATTAACTGTTCTCTTCTTAACATTATGACCACATAATGATCAATGCTGGCTCTTAATGGTGCCTTAAACACTGAAAATGATGAATAATCATACTACAGTTCAGGAGTTCATATACTTTCCTGCTTTCTTAGTTGGCAGTTTTATTTCTTAGTTGGCAGTTTTATTCCTCTTTTCCCTTCAAATCTCCAATATATCTTTTCCCAGCTTCACATTCCCCAATGATTAGGTTTCTAACTTTACCAAGAAAACTGAGGCATTCAGAAGAGAGCTTCTGTAGACTCACCGTTCAGCATGTGAGCCCATTATGTCTGCTTTACCTGATGTTACACAGAAGAATATCATCCTCTCGAGCCAGTCACACCACTTTTACACTAGAACCCACCCCCATTGCCTCATCAAGGACATCATGCTAGAAAATCATACTAGCATTTCCACTTTTCTATGTCATCAATATTTTGCTCTCTACTGGCTCATTCCTCTCATTCTACAAATATGTTCTCCCTCACATCATAAAAGAAAACTTCCTTCTTTTGGTGCTTCTTTCCAACTATTTACCACCCCATTTTTGTGAATTTTTTTTCAGTGAAACTCTTCAGAAGAGTAGTTTATATTTTTCCATTTATGTTCTTTATTCTCTCCTAGCCTCACTCCAGAGGGAATTTTCCCTTACATTGACGAAAAAGGTGCTCCTGTCAAATTCACCAGTCCCGCCATGTTGTAAAATTCAATGGTAAGTAGCCATATCTCATTTTATTTACCTATCATCAGTATTTTCCTAAACTGGTTATTTCTTCCTCCTTGACATACCTTCTTCCCTTGGGCTTTAGGACATCATAAACTATTGGTTTTCTTCTAACATACTAGTCATTTCTTCTCAGAGTTCTTCACTGACTCTGCCTCTTCTTCCTAATCTCTAAATGTTGTAATGCCATATGACTCAGCTCTTGGATCTTCTTGTCTTTTATATCTGTACTCATTTCTTTGGTTTCTCATCCAGTCAAGGGATATATCCCCTGCCCCAAATCTAGTCTCATTATCCAACCGCCTATTGGACATCTCCATGTGAATGTCTAATCAACATTGAAAACCCAATATAGCCCAAACTGAACTCTTAGGCTAGACATCCCCATCTCAGTTGATGGCAACTCGATCTTCCAATTATTGCAGTCAATCATAACTCCTCTCTTTCTCTCTTATCTCAACAAAGCCTGGTGGCTAAACCTTGAAAACATTTAGAATCTGGTCATCACTCACCCCTCAACTTTCATTGCCTCAGTATAAGATATGATATACTCTTGCTTGAATTGCTATAGCAGTTTCTAATAATTATTTCACTTTGTATACTCCAATAGTATCAG
Source organism: Pteropus vampyrus (assembly GCF_000151845.1). Taxonomy (NCBI): domain Eukaryota; kingdom Metazoa; phylum Chordata; class Mammalia; order Chiroptera; family Pteropodidae; genus Pteropus; species Pteropus vampyrus. The sequence continues at coordinate 14,921,624 of NW_011888792.1, forward strand.
CGTAGCAACAAAACATTAAATGTTCCATTTGTCGAAATGTGTATATTTTAGTTTTGAAAATCATATAGATCTTCATTTAATGATCTAGAAACAATAAAAAGTAATACTTTTCTAATTCTGTTTCCTAGGAAAGAGGAAAAATAGTAATTTTATGTGTGTGTGTGTTGGGGGTGGATGGGGGTGTAGATGAGTCAAGTCTAAAGATAAATATGATCAAGGACTTCATAGAACAAGGAAGCAATTGTGAAAAAGACAGGCATGTATCTTTCATTATGAAGCTCACTATTTAGTAGGAATGATAGAAATAACAAGCAAATGAATACATATATAATTACATAGAATAATTATGAGAAAAATAGAAAGAGGCCTAATTAGATAGGGTGGTTAGAGAAGGACTCTCTGAGGAAGAGTTTGATCCGAGACCTGATATGGAGAAGGAGCAGTCATGTGATGAACTAATAAGCAAAACTTTAGGACAGAGGAAGCAGAATACCCAAAGGGAATTAGTTGAGAAAGAGTTTATTCTGTTCAAAACTCTGAGAAAGTTTCTGTTGTTGGAGCACAATGGGTCAGGGACAAGGGTAAGGAAATGCATTTGGAAACAAAGATGGAGGCTGGGTAAGGGAAACCGCAAAAGTGTCGGTAAGGATTGTGCATTTTATTCTTAGTACTGTGAAGAGTCTCAAAAGGATTCCCAAGAGGAAATTATTTGTCAGATTTGTAAACAATATTATTCTAACTTCTGTATGAAAATGGATTGTAAAGAGACAAGAGCAAAAGCAGAGAGACCACTGCAAGATACCTATAAGATTATTTACAGGTGGGGGTGTCAAACAGGCAGCTGGATAACTATATCTTTGGTTTCAGGGTATGTTAGTCTGCTTGGGCTACCTTAACAAAATACCATAGTCTGGGCAGCTACAACAACAGAATTTTATTTTATCACAGTTTTGGAGGCTGGGAAGTCCAAAATTAATGTGTCAATTATGTAGATTTCCTTCTGAGGCCTCTTCTCTTGGCTTATGCGTAGCTGCCTTCTTGCTATGTTCTTGTCATCTCTTTGTGCAGAGAAAGAAAGCTCTCTGATGTTTCTTTTCTCTCTCTCACTCTCTCTTTGATATCTTCTTATAAGGATACTAATTCTATAGAACCAGAGACCCACCCTCATGATCTCATCTAACCCTAATTACCTCCCAAAGACTCCATTTCCAAATACCATCACATTGGGAATTACAGCTTCAATATATGAATAGGGAATGCAATTCAGTCTATATACAGGATGAGATCTGGCTAAACATGTGAAATTAAGAAGGAAATTGCAAAAAAGGATATCAGAACATAAAATGCATGCAGTTTTCAAGGATGAGAACACTAAGGCTTTCATTTTTATATATTTATGATTTTATATAAACTCTTCCTTAGAACTTGAATCTGCTTTCTGCCTTGGCTTGGCAAGAGGGGAGGAGTGTAAAGGGCTGGGAGAAAGTGGTAAAGGGTTAAAGAAGTACAAATTAGTTGTTGATAGATGGTCACAGGGTTGGGGAGCACAATACAGGGAACGCAGTCAGCAGTAATGTAATGAATGGCTAAGTGTAGAGCAAGGCGGAGGAAGAGTAATCAGGAAGATCATTTCATAAACTATATAAATTTCTAACCAATGCGCAGTATACTTGAAACTAATAAAATAAAATTTAAAAAATATATACGTCATGATCATTTATTGAGTGCTGCCCAAGAGCCAGGCACTTTACATCCATTAGCTGTAATCATAATTTTGTTGGGGAGGCACTAATATCTGCATATCACAGGTGAGGACACCAAAGCCTAGAAAGTATGAAGTTCTTGACCAAAGTCCCTTAAGCAGGGTTTGACTTCTGGTCTGTGTGACTCTATCCCGCTCGACTCCCTAAACTAATTCCACAATTCCCAAAATCAGGAGCTATCTTCTGATAAATTTTACTCACAATCCTTTTCTCAAGCTTCATGAGTGAATTAGTCCCTCATTTGTCTTTACATAACATCCTTTTTGCTACTCAGTAATTTTTTTTAATTTAAAAAGTTACATTTATACAATCCATAAAGCGATACCCTTGATTACTCTAGTACCCATCTGGCACTACACACAACCATTACAATATTGGCTATATACCTTATGCTATATTCTAAATTTCTGTAACTATTTTGTAAATACTAATTTATACTTCTTCATTTCTCCATCTTTTTTTATGCAACTACCAATGTATATAACATCTGTTTTGTACCTACATTGTAATAGTTCATCATCGTATTGCAGCTGATCTCAGGCACGACCAGGCTTTTATGTCACTCCCACCAGGGTGAAAACAGGTATATAGTAAAATGGTTATTGAAATAAAAACCAAGCACTAAATTAATTTTAAAACTTATATGTGAATTTTTGAGAAAATAATTTCTCTGTGCAACATCCTAATTTGATTCAATCCATTTATTCTTTGCAGACTCTTCTTCATAATTTTAATCATTATAATTTTAATAATTTAACAAAATAAACACGACTTTTTCTTTGAGATTTGACTTTAAAATAGGAGTTTCTCTCATTGTCCAAAATTTATCAAAATGTAGTGGGTGTGATTGTAATAAGTCTAGGGATGTGACTTAGCAGTTCTTTTCTTCAGTTTCAACATCTATAAAAGTAAAAACAATATCCCCAAACAATTCATTATATTTCTTTGGATTGCATGTTAAATATTCCAATCCAAAGAGAGCAATTGCTATTAATAACCACTAAAATAATTAAGTGTAAATGGATTCTTCACTTGTGTTGTGTTTGCATCTCCATTACATATACACATATCAATTCAAAAATTAAAACTCAAAAAAAGCATCCTACTATTTTCAAACTTCTGAATTTATGCATAAAACTGACTTTTAGCTTTGGAAAATGGAATGTTCAGAGCTGCCCACAAAACTGGGTGCCAAACAAGTATGTCTTGGATATTTTCACTTAAATGAGATAATGGGATATGGAAAAAAGAACAATGGAGTGATAAGCAGACCTCTATCCTAATTCTAACTATGTGATATCTGTATTATTTTTCTCAACTTCTGTAGGACTCAACTTCGTTACCAGCAAAATCATTAAATTTTGTTTATACGAGTTTAGAGCTCTGAGATTCTAATATTCTGTGGTTATTCTTTTGAGAGTGAGACTCAAATATCTCAATTATTTCTTTAATATAGGTGACTCAGTTTCAACCTAATATCAATTTATAGGTCTTACAATTTATGATAAATTGTAACATATGACAATTAAAATCATCAATCATTTCTTAGTGGGCTCTGTTGTTATGGTAGAGTTATTTGAAATAAGATATTCTGTATTCAGATTGCCATTTTTCTATGTTACTTTGTATGAGTCGCATAGCCTCTCTGACTAGTTTAATAATTCCTCATTTTTAAAATAAGGATTCTTGTGAGAATTAAACGAGTTTGTCCATATGAACAGTGCCTGGAATACGCAGTGTTCAACACAGAAAAAAACACTCAATTAATGGCAACTATTTTGTCACTCTTACAATCACCATCAGTAGCCAAATATTATTTCCAAATATTTCCTTTCCCTGCTTCAGCTTTAAATATCTTATAATCAGATTGTATGTTTCATTCAAGAGAAAAACAAGATACTGTTCTCTGTGGATTTTAACCCATGAGGATTAAGATTCAAGTTTTTTTTTCGAGCTAAGAATATTGTTCCATTTCCTTTTTTTCTTTTATCCCCATTTATGAATCAAAATCAATGAAAAATTATCTTATACAAATTTATAAATTTTATTCTACATGATTCTCTTTCATATTCTGAGTTTTTTATAATTTCAGTATTATCTGGTATGTATAGATGTATGTGTGTGCATATGTGTGTATGTGTGTTTATATATATATATATATATATATATATATATATATACTTGTATGTTTCCAACGGTTCTCAGTTTTCAGTTTTTACCTATTATCTCTAAATACTTTGAAGAATTAGTCTCTTCTATTTTTGCGTTACACTTTTATAAAACTATACCTATTTCTTCACCGATGATTGATTTGTATGTTAAGAGGTAGTTCTATATACATGATGAATTCTCTGCCTCATCCATTTCTGTAGAGGGCAAACAATTCACTTTGAGGTCCTGATTCTGGCGAATTGCTAACCTGGGGCCAGAAAACTTAATATAAAACCCGAGATCATAGCTGTATCCCCACACTGCACCAACTGACCCTTCTCTATTCTTTGCCAACACTATATTTCAGGGTCTAATTTATTATCATATCAGCCCAAACTGCTTCTTTTTATAAGAGTAGTAATGGTTTTATCTTTGCATCAACTGTAAAGTAACTTTTTCTCCCTCTTAGTTCATAGTAAACTTTCTCTCTTCTGTGACTTAGGTGAAGAAAAAAATATATTGGCATGTAGCTTTTGAATGTACGTCTAGGGATGTAGTTATTTTACCCACAAATATACAGAGTTGGAAAAATCAAACTATAGGTATTTGTGGAGACATACATCCACGTGTATACATCTCTATATATTTTTCAAATAAACATATACATATTGTCTGGGAAAATTACTAAATGTCTCCTTTCTTTGAGTTTACCTCAGTACTATAAGTTCATGATTTGTCATGTATCTGAAAAATAATATATATTCTTGAAATTATTTCCTTTATTGTCTCATTATGTAAATAATATAAATGATGCCTTACTCTTTCTTTTTTCCAATTTCAGTTGAGATCCAATTTTTTCACTTTTACTTTCACCTTCCAATCTGTCCCTTTGTATCTTTTCCTCTTTAGCCTCAGTATATATGTTTAAATAATATTTCTTCTTGAAAAAAATCTCACTCTAAAAAAAGTAGGCACTACATTTACCTCAAATACAATTAAACCCACCAAGCAAATCTGTCAATTCTCAATAAGCTCCCAGCAGCACAGGATCTTATGGTCTATGTGTGTGCCAAAATGGGCACATGATGTTTCTGACTGCTGTCATTCCTTTGACATACAAGATATTTTCTTTATATTGCTTTTTCTCTAGTTAAATCATATTTCCGGCATATAAATGTATAATCAAATTTTTTCAGTAGATGAGAACGCTTTACTTCTCCTATCTTGTAGGTTATTGCTAACAACTTTAAAAGAGGAACTCTGAGTCTGTTTTCACTGCACATATCAGCTTGTTTCCTCTTAGCAAAATGACAGTGGGAATAATTAGAAATAGCATGTGGAAAGGTGAAAATGTAAGTACATTCAGGTTTTTGGACAATCACACATGATTTGCGCATTAATGCAAAGATTTCAAAACAGGATTTTTCCTTCTTCTAAACATCTCTCCTCTGAAGTAAATTACTGAATGAGATTGAAAAAAATTTTTTTAAATCTATTATAATTCTTATCTAACTTCATTTTGTATCACCAAAGGTGAAAAAAGACAACAGGAAAATAAATGGATCTGAAACGTTTACTTTACTGGGTTTTCTCACTTTGAAAGGACCACTTCACCTGTTTCTCTGAATCCACTGTCTGTGGGTCCCAGGTGTTGTTGAGGTTTAGATTAATAAAGACACCTCAAGCCACAAGAAAACGTGATTAGTAAATGTCCATTGCTCTCCTTGGTAGACAATGTATAACCGGTCAAGTTAGGACTGCAGCAAATGACCTCTAAAGCCCTTTGCCATCCTGAAATTCTATTAGGAAGAAACAATTAAACAGAGCAAGTTTCCAATGTGTGCACCTGCTCTCCTTATCTTAAGGGAATGTCAAGATGCTGTATTCCAAGAGAGAACAGATTAACAAAAATAGACAGGTTGGAAGTGGTGTTGGCCCAATATTTTGAAAGCTTTGTCTTATAACTTGTCCCTGAAGATACAGCTGGGATATAAGGAAGATGTATAAGAGTATATGTTTTGAAATTCAGGTTTTGTTTACATGCAATATATTAAATAATTTCAGACTCATATATACAGGACTGTATACAGAGTATATACAAAGATGATGTTATGTCTCCAAGGTAACAATTATTTATTATTTGAAAGAGATATTACTAGAACTGTATAGCACCTGGAACTCTATAATGAAATAATACTTTGTAATTTAATGATTGGGGCAAAAACTATTTATCTCATTATGTGTAAACTGAACCTGGAGCCTGAGGAACAGTTCCCAAACACAGGTGGACCCTGTCCTGTCCCTGCTCTCTAGTTATTAAATCTAACATGCAAAGTTCATTCAATTGGTAAATGTGTATTCCTACCTGGTGAGTTGTTTCATCATTTGCCTGGATTCAAAGGTGGCAAATGCAAAACCCATGCCAAAAATGATATGGGGACGAGGCATGAGAATTACACAAACTGATAAGTTATATTCATAGCCTACAATGTGCTGCTGCCAGACCTCTGGACGCCTACAGAACAAAGGAATATTCCTGCTGGGATTACTAGCAAACTACTCGCACCATGAAAGAAAAACAGTCTTTCATTTGTACCCTACACAAAATAAACCTAATCATTCATTCCCTAAAGCCAAACCATGGAGAACCTATAGAACAAAGGCTAAGATTGCTAGCATGCCTTTCGTGTTATATACCCACACCTTTCATGCTGCACATCTATACTGCACATCAAAGGAAAACAAGTAAACAAAGTCTTTGAACTGTAATTCACAGAAACTAAGAATGACATATAAACTTAATTCCTCAGACACTCAGAATCTCACTCTCTGTCTCTTAGACCACACTTTGTCTATGGAGGGTCATTCTTTCTCTAATAAACTTTCCTTTTGTCTTTAACTCTAGAGTACACTTGAATTCTTTTCTGCACCCAGTCAAGAACCTGCCTTCTATCTTTGATATAGGACTTGAGTCCTATATCAAATTCACCTTGTCCTGCATCAAAGGACTTATTAAAGCAAAACCGTGTCTCTCCATTGATATTACAATTTGTGGGGCTAGATATTTCTGAATAGTGACCCAATTACAGTGGAGATGACTTAAATGGAAAGCACTGAGCAATAAGATAAACCATTTCCTTAACCTTTATATAAACTTCGGTCAAAGAATTGGCTGACTACCACGCAGCTGGAAAAGGTAAATGTCATGTTGTATTGTTTGTTGCTCTGTAAAAACGGCGTTAATGGACTATTCACAGAAATGTTTGCAGGCTAGACGCTAGGACATCTTGAGAGCTTTCCCACTTGTGACCTTTCACTGAGCCCTTTATGGACAGTGAGGAATGTCAGGATGCACTGAGGGCAGTTTTCTAGAGAAAAGTCAGACGGCGTTGATGGAAAAGGGAGTTGACCTTTTTACATAGAACCATTTCCTTGTCCATGTTTCATAAATACAGACATACCAACCTGCTGCCTTTCTTTCATATACTCTGATTTAAGAATAAATGAGGATAATTACCAATCTTAATCTCAGTTCAGAGTTCTCAATCTTTTGTGAGGGTTGGTTCATACCAAACTGTTCATTAAGGTTATTTGAATCTCATTAACATAGCCATTTATTTCAAAAGAGAAAAAAAAGAACAAAGAAAGACGTCATCTGTTCCCACCAGTTGTGTGTTTTCACACCCCCTACCTAGAGACTAACCCAGTACTACATATTGTCACAGTGTCGCACTAGGTGTTATTTGCGCTGTTCTCATTTACTCCAGCTGCTATATTCTAGGAAGGCAGAAAGTCTCTCAGAAACAAGTGCTATTGAGACATGTCTTCCCATCTGCAGTACATAAAGGAGTATTTATATTTTGCTATTAAGGTGCTGTATTACTAAGCATATCTCTCATATATTTTATTTTCCTCTGGGAGAAATTGTTTTCTATTCCATATTTCATTTGCTCTATTACGATCTCTAATTCACTGAGCCAGATAATATTAGAGTGACAATTATAATGCAGATAGATGATTCAGGCAAACAAGGTATAGAATTGAAAGAGTCAAATATTTTTTTCTATCCTATTACAGGCTTTAATCTATTAAGTTAATTATGTCTTTTTATACAAAACCCTCAAATATTATTAAGTATCAGTATTATAAATTCTCTTTGCTTATATCATGTTTCTAATGAATTAGTGAGATTAATGAGGCACACAAATAACCAATGTCACCCTAATAAATTTAATTAAAAATAAATAAATAAGGGGAAAATGAGGCACACAAAGAAAGATTCTTGATCTTAGTGCATAATGAAGTACAGGCCATTTTCAATGAGGGCCAAATGGAAAATTTATTTGAAATTTTCAGAATTGACAAAACAGAAAACAAGGCTAGAACATCACCTCAAGACTTAAAACTAATGCAGTCTAACGTTATTTAATGCTCCATGAATGCTTTAATATGAACACCTCTGATGTTCGGCCTCATCCTCTTTTATCCACATGCCAACTCCCTTCTGTAATAGCAGGTTTCAAAATGTATTCTGAGGAGGAATTGCTGCCATTTAGGATGCAATCTAAGTGACAGTTCTCCCATTAGAAACGAGTAACAGCACATCAGTAGGATTATTGACCAAGGACAAGTGGTAAGCAGCCAGATGCTGATTGTATTAGTTTCCTAGAGCTGCTGTAATAAAGTACCACAAATTGGGTGCCTTAGAACAACAGAAACTTATTGTCTCATAGTTCTGGATGCTAGAGGTCTGAAATCGAGGTGTTAGCAGGGTGGGTTTCTTCTGAGAAATGTGAGGAAATGATCTGTACTAGGCCTCTCTCTTTGGCTTATGGATAGCCATTTTCTCTCTGCATCTGTTCGCCTGGCATTCTCTTTGTATATGTTACTATATAAAAATGTTCACTTTTTTATAAGGATATCAGTCACATTGGATTAGGGGCTCACCCTACTCCAGTATAACTTCATCTTAACTAATTTTATCTGCAATAACTCTTATATCCAAGTAAAATCACATTCTGAAGTACTGGGGCTAGAACTTCAACATATAAACTTTGGGGGAACAATGCAATCCATAATGCTGTGTATTTTAAAGAAATTACTCCTACTTGCAAAAAGATGTGAGAAGGATATTCAACATTATATATTCTCAGGGAAATGAAATTAAAAGCCACAGAGAGATACCATCACACCCTAATATAATGGCTAAGAATGCATGTGCCTTTCGGTAGTAGAATGGATATATGAATTGTGGAATATTCAGTAGAACACTGTATAGCAACTAAAAAGAAGAAAAAACTGCTGCCACATGCAACATGACAGTTGAATTATATATTTTGATGAGGCTGCAGAACAACCAGATTCTCATGCATTGCTATGAGATTGTAAAATGTTCCAACTGAAAAACACTTTATACTATCTACTCTTGTCACTTATCCTGACCCTGAAATTTTACTCATCGATATGTACCAAAGAAAAACGAGGACATATCTGCAGCAAAAAGAATGGACAAGAACGTTCATTGCAGCTTTATTAATAATATAAAAAACCTGGAAACAACCAACATGTTCTTCAATAATAGGATGGCTCAGTGAATTTTGACATGTTCATAGTAGAATACTGCGTAGCGATTATGAAGAACTACTACTACATGCAACATCATAGCCGAATCTTACATGACGTTGGGCAAAAAAACTCCGAAATAAATAAGTACTGTACGATTTTACTTATATGAGTAAGAAACAAGTAAAATTAATGATGATAAAGGTTACCTTTGGTGGGATGGTATTGACTAGAGGCAGCATGAGAATAGCTCTTTTGGTATGCTTAATGTCCTCTGATCTGGGTTGTGGTGAAGTGGATAAATATATATGTAAAATTTTGTCACTTTTTGGTTTTTGTGTTATACCTTCAAAAAAATTTTAAGTTGCACTAAAATACAATAAAAACTAAAAAGGAGATTACATAACTTGTAAAGTACGGTTTTCATGAAGCCATTAACAGAGAATTAAAAAAGGAAAATCCAATTAGTAAAGGCAGAACCTGATTCTGTCTTCCAGTTTTAGAATTTTATACTACTAGCTCAGAGACTCAGCTATAGGAGGTAACTGGGGAATTCCCACTTAACCCAAGAAACACTCCCTACCTGCTTAAGTTAGGAAGTGGTGGTAGTGAGATGTTTCTTCCTAGCTTTCTACCCCACCCCAGCACACTCTCAGACTTTACACGGATACTACACTCTCTTAATTCAATATGCATCAGGAAATTCCCATTTTATAATGGGTATTTATGGAAAGTATAGGGCTCAAGGGGATGATTAAGATATTTCTATATGTTACCTTTATTTTCAGTCATTTACATTTGAATCAAAAGTCAAGGCCCAGGCCTGGGGCATTTTCAGTTCATGCCAAAATACCAGAAGGGGAATATTTCCATTGGAATGACTCAGGCTACTCCCCAAATATTTACACTTCCCTTCACGCCCTTAACTCTGCAATGAAGAATTTGTGAATTTGGAGATATTCCAGAATCATATAAATCCCCCTATTTTGAATTCAAAACCAAACCTCATGAAGGAGAAGACTAATCCTTATTGAAAACATCAGGAACACTGTTTATAAATGTCAGAAAATGAAGATTTTAAATAATTTACCTAGCATTTTCTATGATATGATTCTTCATAGAAGAAATAATACTCACCAAATTAAGAATTTGAACCTCGAGGAACTCTATGTGCTTTTTTTTTGCTTTTTTTTTTTAAATTTTGTATTGTACATAGAGTAAGAAAACTCTTCTGAGATTTATCAAGTCATGGGCAGAAATATGCTCTGAGAAATGTTGCAGAAAGTTCTTTTATCTTTTCTTTGTTCTCTTGATTACCTAATTAATTGTTTTCTTAGCAGTAAGCCCTAAGGCAACCACCTTGGACTCCTAGCACAGCAGTGACCTTTGGCTTTTATTCCCTTTAATCAGTACTTTGGAGTCAAGACCTTCTCCGTCACTTTTTAGGGAAAATTAAGGAATTAGAGAGTATCAAAAAATATAGGTCAAAGAAAATAAAGAATGAAAAAAAACAAGTGATTAAATGTCAGTTATCAGACCATTAATAACTTCTAAAAATAGTTTTAGTAGAGTTATATAGGAATAAAAGCCTTTAATATTTTTATGAATCTGTAGAAATGACATTGTTGGCTAGGCTAAGTATGGACTCTATTCATTTCAAAGATTGCTACTATATTTTTTTGGATATTTTTCTCCTCCAAATCATTAAAATGACTGTTATTTACCATTGATAAACACTTACAGCCAGGTCTTATTCTGGACAATGATGGAGTGGTGATGAGGTTTGGTCCTAACACCTTTCTATTTAGTTCCTCCTCTAAAATCTAGGAACCTGTTATCGGGGACAACCTTCATGGCAGGAGCAGCCCACCGTGCGGTCTCTCTTGTCTAGGAGAACCCACTGCTTGCCAAAACCACTGCTTCATTATGCTCTATCTCCATTTTACAAAACACTAAATGTTGCTGCCATGGGTGGGGGTGAACTAATGTGAAGATACCCTAAAATTTTACCAATCTCAGTTCATGTGGTCAGACTTTTACGAAGGTACTTTAGAAAGAATTTAATATTGGAAATTCCAAACAACTTTAAAGAACATTTGAAGGTAAGTGTCCATCTCTCTATCTCTTTCTAATCATACCACGTAGATGTTTGCTGGCTCTGTTTCTCTAATTCTGATCTTGCCTAAAATACTAAAGACAAGAATGGTAAAATGTAGGGCAGTGGAAATTATCCATCAATGCATGCTCTGCTCTCCGAGTCCAGGGCACAGAACTGTGACATTGTGTTGCATCTGTGGTTTTAGCAGCTGTGGAAGTGCAGGTGCGTGTCTTCTCAATACTGAGATATAGATATATTATTAAATTGACTCTTTCTTCTCTAGGGACTTCTCTTGAAGTTTCCTGTGACATATGTAGTTTTACGGCAGGAAACAGTATAGAATTGGGCCCAGTAGGAATACTTTAATTAGAACCCAATATACACTGATATAAAGTTCCATTGCAGTTGGGACAGTTTGCAAACTCTCTAACTTATGAGTGCATCTGTAATTCCCCAGAGCCCATCTCATTCTTGCACACAAAGCTGCCTGAGGAAAAGTCAGCTGACTTGTGTAAGTAAACCACAATTGTGTTTCATTGTGCATATCTAGTCTATTGAAGGATAGATTCATTATGTACCAGAGATGAAGGTATTTCCGCCATCCCCCCCTCAGTTTTCTGACATCTAAAGCACTAACAAAGGTTTTAAATAATGCATGAGCAAGTACTCGACCCTTTCCTCTCTAAGGTCTCTCCTCTTTGTCCTCAGATCAGATCCTTGATATGAGAGCATGTGGAATTCCCCATTGACTAAGTCCCTGGACAGCATGTAAAGTTGAATATTGCTGAAATCACTTTCCTCTGCAGCTGCAAAATAATAATCCCCAAATAGTTTATCAAAGACAAAGAAAACATGAGTTTATGAGAGCACTTGAAGAAAAAAAATTATTTCCATTGTCAAAGCTTTTAATCAAAAGTATTTTGAAAATTAGAAATATGTAGATTTTCTAACCTCAAATGCATATTTGTTCGTTCCTTTGTTCATGCTGATATTTTATAAGACTTCCTGTGGAATTGCAACTTAACAGTAGAAAGATTTTTTTTTAAACCACGTGCCTGAAAAATACTGATCAATTGAGGTCAGAAAGTATTAGTTCTTAATTCATTAATTGATTGCAATTTATTTTGGGAACTTAGTTTGCACATAATATTTTTTCTTAGATACTGGGGTTCTGGGAGGGGAAGTAAGAAAGACAGTTCTTGAAAACACTGTTTTTGCCTTAGGAAACAACTTCCTAAATATTTTTATTCCTTGCTAACAACTTATATATAGATAATTATTTCTGTAAGGGACAACTTGGCATGTAGAGAAGATGTAGGTGTTTTAGACAACAATTTGAGTACTTCAATAGCAAGGGTTTTTGTGAATCTTTAAAAATAGTGAATGAGAACAACCATGTGTCCCATATTTTCTGAGCTGTCAATTTAGAAATAATTTATTTGGATTAAAACAAATACTGTTTTCTTTTCAATCAGAGGAAAATGTAATTAGAAAATGTTTAATGCCAACACAAGCACAATAATAAATTTGAAAACCTGTCCATTATCTTATAAAATTTACATGTGATATGCACCATTAGCACATTAAAACCAGGCTATGTAATCAGTGACTGAAAGATTCCCAAGCCTAGAGGCAGAAAAGGTTTAGTACAATATTGTCCTAGTGATGAGAATAATAATTATGTGTCATAAAGAATTATGTAAAACTGACAAAGCTAGCTATAAAAATTAATGTTTCCCCCGAAGTATTTGTCACACATTGATTATTATAATATCCTAGCCTAAAATTGTGAGAATATAAAACTTAACGCCTGGGCAATCTTCTTAGAGCAATCTTCACGGAAATTATTCCATTCTGAACTTTGTAATACTAAGAAATATAACTAGAAAAAAAAAAAACAGAAAGTTAAAAGCATGGAAGAACCCCGGAAAAAGTGATGACTTTATTTTATATAACGCAAATGGAAGCAGAAAAAAAAACCTCTACTCTTAGGGCACTGAGTGTTTACTTCTCAGAACAGTAGTCCTGTGATGTGCCATATAAGGATAAAATAGTTAAAAATCATTCATATATATGTACAATATTTTAATATTAATTGTAATCAGGCAATTATGTTTGTATTCAAATTCCCCTATTTAACAATATTACTTTAAATGGTATCAAAATAAAGCAGTTTAAATTGGGACTGAAAAGATAAAAGTAAATATTGTCATTTTATGATTTATTCTGTATATATTTAATGGTATCACACTTGAAGGAGTAACATCTTAACATGTAAAAAACTACATGTGACCCATATATTCACTTTTTGGTATAATTTTTTATCAAGAAAACTTTATTATAAGATAAAGAGACTCTCCTGCTTCCAAAATCAGTTTGTAAATTGGTTAGTCATAGTTTTGTTTTTTTGTACTGCCAAGTAACAGGAATGCTATTTGGGTTGTTGAAGCAAGTATAGATTTATCACCTCTGGGAGGAACTTCTTTACCTAGTTCCTACTTGAATCTAGTATACACTCAGCCTTCTCCTTGAATTATTACCAAGCCATACATCCCACATTTATAGTAAGTAGATCCACAAAAGAAATAAAAATTGCTCTCAGCTTATTGGTGAATGCATACTGAGGCCATTACCTTATTTTTGGATAATTTTTTTGTTTTTTCCCAAATTCAGTAATCGCAGAATCTTTATAGAGAAAGCAGTTGCAAACTCACTACCACTACAACCATTAAGTAAAAAAATGCCCTGACGGCATAGAAAGTCTTTCAAAATATTGGCTATGTGTTCATTTGAGAAATTCCAAATTATGATAAAATTACTGCGAATGTACATGAAGACCATAGAAATGTCAAGCAAGTTTATTGTAAATAGTGCTATTATTTTCTTAGTTTTCTAAATTCTACTTACTAAAACAAACTGCAACAGAGAAACATTTTGACTCTAAATCTGATTTCAGCACATATTCTAGCTTTATTTGCTCTCTGCTGTGATTTTGATTCAATTACCAAGGGGTTTTTTGTTGTTGTTGTTGTTGTTGTTTTTGTTTGTTTGTTTGTTTTTAATGGAGCAGGACCCAATTCTGTATAATTCAGTGTTTTAATCATCCTTCATTTACGGTTTTTCCTTTGTTTTAAGCAAACTGTTTCACAGACTTGTCTTTGAAGTTAACTTTGAATAGGTGCATCCCCAAAGATTTTATCCTTTGATATTTAAATATACATTTACCTTCAGTTTTTCAACAGTTATTGTACTCAAAATATTTAAATTTTTTTAATTTCCCTAAACATAATTTGGGTATGTCTGAATGGGGAAAAAAAGTCAGATATCAAATGTAAGTGGAAGAAAGATCTCTTTTATTGTGACTTTTAACCATGAAGTTTACATTCACGAAGACTAAATTTAAAAAGAAGAAAGTTGCTATACTATACACCTCATTTTAAATCTAGATACATAGTAGATATGACTTATTCTTTTCCTTTAAAGGAAGGCTCAACTTCCAGTCTACATTTGTCCTGTCCTGAGAAACACCGATCATTACATTTTATTGATTTCTTAATAGAGTAATCCAATTTTTTCCTGCCATTTTTAATCAGAGCTACAATGACTCCATCCAGATATATAACCCAAAATCGAGAAACAGTTTGTGCCATTGACTAGTGACTTCAGGTTCTGGGAATGGTCATATATTTATTCAACAAATGTTTTTGAGCATTTATAATATATCAGATATATTCTAAGTACTGGGTATAATTTTAAAGATAAGCAAAACTCCCTGCCCTCATGGAGTTTTTACATTAATAGAAAATAAAACATATAACAAAAGAAAATATTGAATATTTAGTATGTTAGATATAAAATTCCTAAGAAGAAACAAAAGCATAAGAATAGAAATGTGTGTGTGTTAGGTGGGGTGGGAGAAGAGATTGATTTTACATAAGATGCCCAGGGAAAAACTGTTTCCAAATAATTTGGAAAATGCATTGAGCTAATTCAGTTTATGCCCTAAGAGAAATACACCATTTTATTGAAGAATGAAAATGGATGAATTTTCCATCAATGAATTATCATGAAAATGTTTTAAGAACCATGGCATTAAAGAAGTACATTTGAATGTAGTATAATATGCAGAAAATAAATATTTATTACAATGTGCATTGATATGTGTAGGTTACTTTGGTCTGTCTTCTCCATAATCTTTTACAAAACTGGGAGATTCTGAGAAACAAGTAAGTTGTTTCACCTAAGTTGGAGGTCTAGAATTGCAAATGAATTAACAGTAAGGAATAAAAAATATTTTGGCTCCAAACTTCAGTTCACGTGTGTTAGAGTGGATTATAAAACACACAAGAACAAGTGATCTTTCATACTATTTGGCAAACGAAATCTAAGTATCTTAATATAGGAATCGTAAAATAATATTGCACATTTTTGTAGCTCCAACAAGTACCTTGCATTATTTTTAAATAAAATTTTAATAAGTAATTTTGACTGAAGGAAAACTATCATAGTAATCATGCCAAATCTACTAAAAAAAAAAAAAAAAAATAGAAGACATTTCTCACAGTGAGACACTGGAAATTCATGTGCCTGCCTTTGAAGAAATGTCAGCTTATCATGGTGAAGTCATTTAGTTTTTAGGAAGATGATAAGGCATTTTATAATTCCTGTAAGATATCTCATATTCCTCTACAATTTCCACAATAGAGGAATTTGTAAACCTTCTAAATCTACATTCAGCCACTCTACCCATTATACTCTCTAAACCATTTGCTTACTTCTACTATCAAATGAGGAGAAGTATCCCTTGTGAGCACAAATTAGGACTATCATCATTTGGGATTACATGTGGACATAAAGGGAAAGACAATGACCTGGTTACTGTACCTAATTAAAGAGGAATCAAACATTGGAGCAATCAGCCCCTTTTTCAGCAATCTCTTCCCAGAAGGGTCCTTGACCTGAGATTCATTGGGATGAACATCCTCATGGGACCAAAGACTGCTCTCTCTTATATCCTTTCCTTGGACCTGTTTTCAGCAAAAGCAAGTGTTTCTGTGGCATCACGTCTGTCAGATCCCAGTCCTGAGGTAACCACCCCTTGCAAGGAGTGATCTGTACATGAAATCCAATGAAGTATTCTGAACAACTGGCTTCTAAAACTTGAATCCTGGTGGGTGTAGATGAGTTTTCTTAGCAAGTTGCTAAATCACTGATTTTCTAATTTTAAGAGCATCACTAAGACTTGCTTACAGAATTACTAGCTATTTTTCAAAGAACCAAGGACAAAGAGTTGAATTTTTTTAGAAATATTTTATCTTTCAGACATGATCATTCCTGCTCAGCATACCCACCTTCCTCTCTAAAATCAAAGAGAGTAATACCCATTTAAGTAGTGCTAACTCTAACAATTTCCACTAGAACCAATCAAGAAAATATTGATATCTTTTATTTCCAAGCAGAGTTCTTCTCTCTTCCTGAATATCTACTTAGCCAATTATGGTGAGCATACAGATTTTTAATATATATGACAACATCAATGATAACAGTCTATCCCTAGGGACCTCACTCATGTAAAAGCAATTCTTTTAGATTTGGATTTTTTTAAAAGGTAGCAAAGGTTTCCTTTTGTAAGGAAAAATCCCCTCCAAACTGCTTGCCCAGAAGATGTGTTTTCTAAATATGTGTAAGACACACCCAGCAGCATCTTACACCTGTGTCAGTAGGGAAAGGCCCATTAGCCCTGCAGTAGTGACCAGGGTAAGAAATGCCAGGTGTACATGCCCCAGGCCAGTCTCCCAGGCAGCCTCTGTTCTCCCAAATCTAGCTGAGAACAAAATGTGAGTGATGTATAACCTTGATGGAGCTAGTTCGAACAGTGCTGTGTATCCAACTGTGTTGGAAATTACCCAGGGAAGCCTGTTTCAACAGGTCTTCTAGCTGCAGTTGTAGGTCCAAAAGGTTCAAGGGAGTCTTTGAACTTGAGGATGCCTATCATTCCCAGGTTTTGGAGGCTTCTAAGGACTGCTAGTTGACAGTTGCCAGGAAACGGAGAAAGGAAGTTAATAAGCTAACTCGCTTCAGCCGTAATTTATTACATTTCATGTTTTTCCCTGTCTTTTTCACACATTTGGAATGCAGTGCTACCACCGGAAGATCTGTTCCTCAGAATATATTTTAAATCATGTTTTCTAATCCTGGCTTCACAGAGTTCTATAATCTCTAAAAATTTAGTTATTCTTGTTTGTAAAATTTGTATAGGATCTAGTCACAATCGAGTTCATAAACACACTTATAGATTAATAGACATAGAGTCTAACAGGTTTACTTTAATTCCTACTGACTATTCTGGTGGTGTGCACGGACTGCTGCACAGCATGACACAGTGAAGGAAGTAGACAACAAGAATCCGAAACTGGAAAGTGAGGCCTCCCTCCACAACTGCTACTTTAAGAGTTTTCTCAACCTTTCTAAGCTCCAGTTTCAAATCTACCAAATGAACATAATAAAACTTGTCCTATATATCAAGAGGCTGGCATATTAATCTAAGAAGATAATTTATTTTAAAACACTTTGATAAGAGCCAAATGTTACAGAAGTGAACAGTTTTTATTTTTGTAGATCCTGATACTTCCTGGGGCTTTCCCAGATTGGGTAGTCCTCTGTGAAAAATCTCATCTCTTGGGCCTCTTGCATTTTACATGATTATGTAATCTTCCTCTCTGGTGATTGTTACGTGCATACTAGGAAAACACTTGATGGAGGCACGTAAGAAAGGGAGAATATTTTCCTCCTCTGTTCTTGCTTCCCTGCGGGTGCACAGCTCGACTGACCGGCCAGGAGGGAAACATGCAGTACATGTGCACGATAGAAGTTGCTTCATGCTTTTGAGCTTCCTTTCTGGAAAAAAATTTAATGGACTATGGAAAACATGCTATCTTGAAGGAAAAAGATCCACTGCTTGGGACAGGAAGAGAATAACTTCTAATGGGGTAAACCAGTAAGAGGTAAATAGAGACAGTGGTTTTTGAAGCCTCTGATGTACTAAATTCCATGAAAGAAACGTAAGACATAGGAAAGATGATTCTCACCCTTGAAGGCTGTACAATTCAATGTGCCAAATCCCCCTGACCATACAGAGGCCAAGGAAATGATCATTAATAAAGCAAGTGGATGTCGGTTATGTTTTATGTCGTTATTGTATATTACTAATAGATAAAAGGAATAGTATATGACTGCTGCATTCACCAACATGGTTTTAAAATACTAATGACTTTCTGAAGTCATCGTTGTCATCTTATAGTCTTTTTCATTTGAATAATTAATAATTTAATTTTATAGTTGCCAACTATTTCTATTACATTTTCTTGCCTTTTGTTTGATTTATTCTTCCATTAATTCTTTCTGAATAGTTTCTCTAATAAAAGCCTTTGAAGATTCTAAGATACTTCTTTTTCCCAGTTCAGTACACCTCTGAATTGAGTACTTTCTCTTAACTCAGATTGATTGATTGATTGATTGATTGACTGATTGATTCATGCTACTTCAGGTTATCTTTTCTTCTTTGGGAGCTTTTTTTTTATCTTTTGGTTTCAAGGGTACTCAAGTCTAACTATAGCTTACTCTGAAGATCAAATATTTGTTCTTTCTCTTTTTCTGTTTCACATACTTGTAGACACAAAGAATATTTGTGAATTCTCAATTTAAAAATAATGAACAGCTGGAGAAATAAGCATTATTTAAAAAGTAAAATCTTCCCGGAAATAATGATAAATTGGTCTATGAAGCAATTTAATTACAAAGAAAAGCGGTTTTCAAACTACTCTGCACATTGGAATCATGTGTGGAATTTTTATTTATTTTTAAATTTTATTTATTTTTATTATGATATTGGTTAACAAAATCCAGTAAGTTTCAAGTGTCATGTGTGGAATTTTTAAGAACAGTATTGCTTAGACCGCACTTCTAGAAATTCAGATTTAATTTGTATGGAGCACAGCCTGGAGGATTTTTTAAGTTTCCCAGGTAATAACAATGTACAGCCATGTTTGATAACTCCTGCTGTGGAAGGAATAGGAAAAATCAGTTGATGCATGTTTACATGAGTACAGTATGCACAATCACCTGCTCAGTGCACTCTCTCAATTTATCTTCCAGCTGGGACTGAAATTATTGACCACAGAGTGTTTATGTAGCTAGTAACACTCATTCTAATTAAACATTAGCAATGATTTTCTTTCTGTTATTTCTTTCTACAGGGTTACACAGAGGTATCTGATATTCTGAACAGGTGCATTCATTAATGTGAATTTGCAAAGACAAATATTAAAAGAGCTGCTGGTTAAATATGTCAGTGCTATCTATTTGTGATGGTTGCCAGTTCAGCCCTTCGGAACTCACTGTGAGCCAAGGAGAACAATTAATAATGGCTTCAGCTTCTCAGATTTACTATAAAAGGATTTCAAAATGATTTTAATATTCTTAGTGATAACAATACTCTTTTTATCAAACAGAATAGTTACCTAGGGAAGTCATTAATTTTCAACCAGTGAATAACACTTAAGAATTTTATAAAATCTTTGAGATATAACACATCTCAGAAATCATCTAATAATACACTCTCACTTTTTTATAGATGAGGATATTATTCCTAACAGAGGACATAATTCAACTGTTACTACGCATTCAAATTAGGAGACAAAGCCCCATTTGAATGAACACCTTCTGTTTCTCAGTCCACCATCCCTTTTGTAATTGAACACCTTCTCTCAGAGATTTCCAAATACTACAAGTAAAAAGTCATTAGTTGCTGGAATCAAACATTTCTGTAAACCTAAAGGCCATTTAAAAACCTTGATGAAAACGTAAATTGATTTCTAAGAGCTCTTAGATTTCTGTAGATGAAACTTAGATTGATCTAAGTTAGCTATTAAAATAAACTGACTAGTATTTAAATTTCTCAAAAGCTTGCATCAAATTTCTCCAGAAATAGTTCTATTAATTGAATGCATTCCTTTAAAATTGTTGACTAGTCTTATTCATTTCCATTTCTTAAGGAAGATGTTTCTTAAGTATACCTCTACCTTGGATCAAGAGTTCCAATATTCCATCTATCTAATGGGAGGCAGGGGAGCCAGTCCAAGGCCTAATTTCCATTTGTGGAACAGAGTTCATGAAGCATGGCTTTCATCCATGGAACAGCTTACACAGCACTATGGTGGGGCTGCTCTTTATTGTATTTTGGAGGGTTCTCAAGTTCTCACTGATATTCAGGCCAGTGTGGTTAGCCTCTAAGCTCCTATTTTAGTTACTGGTGCCTTTCTTTTGCCCCTACATGTCATTATTTTTGGCCTTAGATAAATCTTCTTGACACATTTTACCATATTCACAGCTTCATATTGAAGACCAACAATTCTAGTCCATGCAGCTGACTTTGCAAGGCTTTTGACCCTTCCTATGACTGTCTTTCAATGAGAGAATCATAGCACAGTAAGGGTCCTTAACTCTACATGAACCTCCATGATTTCAAACACAGAGAATTGTCTTCTATTTCCTTTATAAACTTCAATACAGGAAATTCTATGGCCTTCCGTGATCAGGAATTGCTGTGTGGCATACTGTTTCTAAATACATGATTCTGTGTTTCTCAAATATCCCTTCATTACTCTTCATCGACTCTACTATTATAGAAAATAAGTAGACCTATTATAGAAATGAAATTCCTGTACCACATTAAAGACTCAAGGTTTTATTATTTTGTTTTACTTTATTTTGTTTTCCAGAATAGTCAGCCTCTAAGTCTCTTTCTTATTTGCTATTTTAGTTATTGATGGTTTCCTTTGACCCATTATGTCATTCTTGCCTCAATTTAATTTTCCTGGCACCCAAGACCTGGGTTTGATTTCCAGCTCCACCATTTCCAGGCTATGTGATTCTCAGAAATGTATTTATTTGAACTGAATAATTCCAGGGTTCCTATTAATATGAATGAAACTAATAGTACCAGTCTTAACAAGTTATTATTAGGGCTAATATAAAACATATAGCATGGTGTCTGGTACAAAGTAAAATTTTTAAATGTTAGGGTTTTTTTTTATTGTTTGTACAATTGGAAGCAATTGTAACAGTGCAGAATAGGAAGCTAAAAGGGAGAAAGGGGCCAACTCAATTCTGACTTCTATGACCAGTGAAAACCTTATTCTCTATTCTAGTGAAAAGAGGGATTCCAAGATTCCTAGTTAGTTGTCTCCCATCAATACAATATGAGAAAAAAAATTATGCATGGCAATCAAACAGGTCAATACCACTCTGAGTTTAATGCCCATTGACTCTAAAATATTATAAACACAGATGCTACTGTCTGAGCTACATATTCCTGAAGTAACAAAACCTTAGCATGAAAGGGTGTCAACGGGTAGTAGCTTTCCATAGTTGTCATGAGTTTTTAGGTAACTCATGTATTTCACTCATCTTCTTTAATTGTCTTTACTGAAGACAATTTCCGGCTCTCTAATTAATGGTTTCAGGACATATTCTCTCCTCTACTGAAAGTGTTTAATGAATGTCTGCAGAAGCCTGCTGTTTACTAACAATGCAAATGACAATAAATTTCTATGTCGACCTTTTCCTGCAAAAAAAAAAGTGTATCAAGGGCTCTGTTTCTTCTATTCATATTGTAACCTCAAATATAATAGGAGGTTTCTATACACTTTTATATTTTTAAGATTGTATAATGCTCAATCAAAATTTTTGATTTGAGTAGTAGAACTTCAAGGAAAGACAATACAAAGTAAATCACAACTCTTCTGTACTGTACTTTGTTTTTCACATTTGTGAAACTACACAGCATGACACTTTCTACTTTACTGGGTATTGAGATGACATAGCTTCATCATAATTTCAACATGTGGACATCTTTTCTGCAAGATCATTTGAACAGATAATTATAAAACTTTGATGTATCTATATGTTTTCTTAAAATTGTTTCATAAAAAAAAACTTTAAGTATGAAGATAAAGTAAAATCCAAGAGATTAATAAGCCTAAAACAAATCATTCCTCAAGTAAATGAGATATAAAACAGCCATATAAAGTTTTTACCTAAAATAAGAATTAAAAAGAACATCTGAAAAATAATGCAGAAGATCAAACTAGAGAGGGGTTAGGCTCCAAGGTGAAAAAAATTAATCTATACTCAGCTAAGGAAGAGATTAAATCAGATCAGAGAAGAGGTCAGAAATCCAAGAAAAGAGAAAAAAATAAGGATTTAGGTATGATTCAGTTCAGCACATGAACTGACAGAATAAAACTTACAGTCTCTCCGGGTAGACATTTAAGCATCAAAGAAATGATTTATTTTTACTACCAGCTAGAAATGTTCAGAGGTGATATGGGAAGGTGACATTTTGATAGGTTTACCCAGGTGTGGGAACCTTTGACCAGGTGTTTGAAATCTCTTCATTGATGAATTTGTAAGTAATTAAAGTGGAAATTTTTTATAAAAACTGATGGCCTTATCAGAGTTAGGCTGAAATAGTTGCCAATATCAAGAAGAAGTCAAAATAATAAAAGCACTGTATATTTCTATAAAGTCTCCCAAGCTATGAGAATTTTCAGATATATTATCTTACTTGAGACTCTCATGGATTCTAAAGCAGGTATGACAGGTATCATTATTTCAATTTTACAGAAAAGAAACTGAACCTTAGGGAAGGTGTTTCCTAAGGTAAGAGTCATAATCAGAACTCTCATTCAAGTGTTGCTTGTTTGACTCAAAGTCTTATGCTCTTTCCAATATGCTATGCAGGAAGAGGAGGGAGGAATGATATATAAATATAAATAAATATATATACGCATATAAATATATATGTATATACACCTATGTGTATATATTTAAAATTTACAGTTTTCAGGAACATTACATTTGTTATTCCATTTAATCTTCATGACACCTCAATATTAACCAATAATAAGAAACCAGTTTATTCTGAGCCTATTATATATCGGACATCATGTACATCTATTATACCTAAGTGCCTCCAACAGCACAACAAAATAATATTTGTATTTCCATTATAAACATTAAAAAAGTGATTCTGGGAAAGATTAGATGACTAGCCCAAGATCATAAATCCAGGTTTCTTTTCAAAACACACAACTTATCATATCACCTGGAGGAGTAGGTAAACACTGGGCTTGCTCCTTCATGACCACCTCAGAGTAACAACGAAACTACAGAACAACCATTATTGAGAATCACCTGAAGTCTAGCTAACAGAAGTCTCATAACTAAGAATATACAGAAGAATGCTTCTGTTATGGGACTCGTCCAACTTAAATGGAAGCCGCCGTCTTTTTTTCTTATCCAGTTCCCAGTACAGTGCTGGCCACAAAAGTCATTTTAAAACAAAGATTGTTTTTTTATTTTATTTAACAAACACTGTAGAGTAGTACAATGTACCATACTAAAATGATAGAATGGAAAACAAACAGTATCTTGGATGGATCTGGTTTTTCGTAAAGTAACTGCCATTCTTGATGTATTTCTTCTGCCAATTATTTGACTCAGTCTTATGTAGATGAGGAATTTTTCAACATATTGGTGTAGAAGAGCTTTTCCAAATCTCCTTTCATGTCTTTAATTGCCTCTGTCCTTCAAAGACCAATCCAAATAAGCATTCTTCATGGAGTTTTTGAAATTATTGTTATTACTCATTGCTTTCATCCACCATAAAGGAATTGTTTACTTCTATGTACTTTCATGATAACTTCGTTTTGCCACAATATTTCTATTTTATGGTATAGCTCTTAAACCGGAATTTCTTTTACTAGTAAATGAGGATCATACCTATGTCTAATTTACCTTTCTGGCCCCTCTAGCCCTTCTGCAGCTATTGGCTTTCTATTAAGTTCAGGTTAATAGAAAGCCAATAGCTGCAGAGTTATCTGTGGGGACGGTTGGTGTTACTTGCTTCTATTTCCAAACAGCACTTTATATGTCGTGGTGTGTGTGTTTCAACATCAATTCTCCAACACCTCCTGAGTGTCCTATAATTCAATTCAATTCTGACACTGAAGCCCAGAGTTACCATCAGACTCCACAGACTTAAGGACTTAATCCCACAAGACTGCCCTTACTTCAGATGCCAGGGACCACCCTTACTTCTGACCAACTGGCTATAAATTTGGGGGTTCTCATAACTGCCCTTCATATCTGCTTATTCACTTCATCAACTAACAGAACAAGAAAGTTCTCTATTTATGATTACAGTTTCATTATAAAGAATATAACTCAGGAACAGCCAAATGGAAGAAATGCTTAGGGCAAAATTGTGGGGGTGGGGCAAGCAAGTGCATGGCTTTCCTTGCCCTCTCCTGGCATACACTCTGCCAACACAACTGTGTTTACCAGCCTGAAAGCTCCTGGAGCCTTATTGTTTCAGGGGTTTTATTTGGGCTTTCATTACATATGCCTGATTGATTAAATTATTGACCATGAGATTGAATTCAATCTCTACTCCCTCTCTCCTCCCCAAAGGTTGTCAGAAGTTGGGACTAAAAATTTCAGCCTTTTAATTGTGTGGTTAGCTCATTATGAATAACAAAAGGCACTCCTTTCAATGGAACATTCTTACCATTTTAGGAGCTCTGTGCTGAGAATAGGGACAAAGACCAAATATATGTATCTATACTATATGGTAGAATAGGGAGGAAAAGTTGATTGGAAGCCATAGCCATACCAATTTTGCTGCTCATGCCTCATGTTGAGGAACTTTGACGAAAATGAAAATGAAATACCTTATCTTACAAATTTGCCAAATATTCAAGAATGTGAGTTCAATAAAAGAAAATGACCTGTAGTTTAAATTTTCTTTTTATAAACTAAAAAATGCCTTGAAAGCAACATGCAAATATTCAGGTACTGATTTCAAGATCAAAAAGAATGTCAAGAATTTCAAAATAATTTTCACTAGTGAATCTTACATAAGTATATTATGGAATATTTAGCAAAGGTATAATATTTATAAATGGGCTTCAATTCTGGAGAAATTTTCTCTCTCTCTCTCTCTCTCTCCCCACGCCCTCCTTCCCTCCCTCCCTTCCTCCTTCCATCCCTCCCTCTCTCCAACACCATTTCTCTGTCCTGAAACAGCACAAACATCACTCAAGAGCTACAGAAACATGAAGGTCAATTATTTCACATCTCCACACGGAAGGAACAATAAAATCCAATTCAGATCTGGCTGATTCCAGTGCTTCCATTCTGCCATTCTCCCCATAGCAAGAACCAGAAAAAAATTCTATCAGAGCAACAAGAAAAGGAGGGTAAGAGGAAATAGAATCTTCAAAATGTATACGCATGCCCATGCCTGTGTGTGGGTGTGTGTGTGGGTGTGTGTGTATTTGTATACGTGTGTGTTTTGTGTAGGTATGTGTGGGGGCAAATATTACTAAATGAAAGACTAGATAAGTTTCAACTACATCAAAATAGTACAAGAGGCTAATGCATAGGATATCATTATGGTGAAATTTATGAGAAGGAATTTACCAACTAGCTGCACAAGCATTCAAATCCAAAGCATCGTGCTACATTTAAAATAGTTAATAAACTAAGAAGTATATTTAAGTTGACTGAGATATTTTACTTACCTGACAGAAAAAAAAAAAATAACCTATTAAAGCTCAAAGATTTTCTTCTGCTCTTTTCTGGATTCATTTAAATTTACTAAGATGAAAGTTATATGTAGCTTTTCCTTATATCTACTTGAAAAAATATGGTAGTAGATGATTACAAAGCTATTGTAATCTCATTTGATAAAGTAGGTTTTATCTCTTCATTTTTTAAGATTCTAATGAAAGCCATGATCATTTTCTGCAGAAATAAAATTCCTGTAAATATAATTTTAGGTGGTTCACAGATACCCTATAAGCCTGGGTAAAATCCTCAGACAGAAGGGAGAAGAACACACAGTTTCCCAGAACTATTGATGCATAGACAAAATACTTTCTGAGTATGACACTGGACATCATAGCTGCTTTCCTTTCCTCACTAGAGAACCCTAATACAAGATGTACATGTTGCCCTTTGGGCTACAGAGAAATATCCATTTTCTAAACATAATAGTCTAATTTGCCACGTTTTAAATTGTATTATGACAATATGTTCTCATTTCAAATTCTTAAAGCTTTACTTAGTGCCGGGAGAAAAAGGAATATAAAGAGGTGTACATCAAGTTGACATCTTTATTTCTACAGTTTCATCAGGCTATTAGTTTACATTTTAAAGGGAAAAAATACAGGATTCTATATGTGTAAATAAATTTTTCCTTTATGGATAGACACATATCCTTCATTTAACCAGCAAGAAATATAAAACCAGACATTTTTGATGATTCCCATATGTTTATCTATTTAGCAATTAGTGAATTCTCAATTTCAGGTAGATTCACACACATCCTAACCTTTGAGTCAATAGTAAGGCCAGGTAATATTTATTTCTAACAAGAATCTCAATAAGCTGATATTTCTTTGAATTCTTAGAATAAAAGCCTTGGCTCATCTATATTAAATAAATATATTATCTATATTTACCTCAGGAGCTTACTAAAAAATATAAATTGCAAATAGCTTCACAGACCCACTGAGTCAGACTCGAAGGACAGAGTCTGGAATCAGCCTTTTCAGAAGCTCCCAGTGTTATTCTAATTCACACCAAAGTCTGAGACCTCCTTCACTGGAGATTGCTTCCAAACCTATGATTTTACAATTCTGGTTTGTGACTAATCAGCCTAAATTTTAGTTGGTAGACCACACAACTCCCTGCCAAACTTTCTCCACCAAATATAGCAAGAGTTGACAGATGCCCAAGCGGCAGTGGTCTTTGTGTGTGCCTATCCTAAAAGCAGCTGGGCCCACACAAACCTTAGCTCCAGCTGTCTGGAACTGAACAGCAGGTGCTAGTATGGCCAGCTGTTCTCACGAGGCAAACCTGGCAGCTCTGCTTGCCTGGGTCTTGAATTTTCCCTTGGGTGGCCTTGCTTTTGTGGGTGGTCCAGCTCAACTTTAATCCTAGTGAGTGTGCATTCCAAAGCCGAAATACCCAGGCTAAAGCCTGCAGAGAGCACATATGTATTTTATGTTTATAAATATATATTCATGTACTGGATCGAATGGCCACTTAAAGTCCTTTCCAGCCTTAAATTCTATATGTGTGTGTGTTCATGTCTAATTATTATGCAAAATGTTCTCATAAATGAGTTTTAATTGCAGCCGAAGATGGGCATGGTCCAACTGTCTACTCCCTCTCAACCCTCTTCAACTTTTTAAAAACTGAGCCTGTTTTTAAGAACAGCATTAAAAAAGAAAAACCTAAATACTATCAAAATACTACCAGACTAAAATAACTGCATGAAATCAATACTAGAGAAAAGAAAAATTTGTAACTATATACTGTCCATGTGCGAAAGACATAAAAGTTTATAAAAATGTAGAGGGATAAAATGCATCCTTTTTGCAAGACTCTAAGGGAATGTTATGGCTATAAATTGCTATTCTTGTTTTCTTTTTTAAATATAAGTAGCAAAATAACGTATACCATAACAATATAATAGCATAATACATTTATAAAATTAATACAAAATTAGGTCTAAACTTAATAGTGATTTTTTGTACATTTTGTGTAATAT
Organism: Pteropus vampyrus; assembly: GCF_000151845.1. NCBI lineage: Eukaryota > Metazoa > Chordata > Mammalia > Chiroptera > Pteropodidae > Pteropus > Pteropus vampyrus. The sequence goes on from NW_011888792.1 coordinate 14,949,879, forward strand.
TTTTTACATTTGTATCATTTTCAAGATTCTTTTTGCAACAATAAAGATGAGAGACTATAATCTGATATTGTCAGATAACTTTTGCTAAGTGGATTTCTCACCATTTCAAAATTAATTGTTAACTATCTGGTGACTTTATAAAATGAATCAGATGTTAAAGTGTCTTAGTAAAACATACATTCCTTTAGCAGTCTGAGTAAATACAATTTTAATCTGCTTTACCCACACTGAAAACATGATAGAATAAGGTTGAAAAAACTATTTTTAAGGCACTTGTTATTTTTCCTTTTCAACTTCTTATGCTAGATGGCATTTAAAAATATCACAAATCTTTCAAGAAACTAACTTTGTAAACAAAAATTTCTAGGACTACATAAAATATGATGAAAATACTTAATGATTCCTTTGAAGAAACATATCAGATCTATACACTACTCTGTACCAATAGAAATATTTGGAACAAAAGACCAAAAGTTGTAATAGAATGAGCGGTGCTTTATCTGAAGAAAAAGAGGAAAGATT
>NW_011888792.1:14951360-14965946 GCF_000151845.1 Pteropus vampyrus
TATATGTATATGCATAGGATGTATATACCACATTTTCTTCATTCATTCATCTGTTGAAAGATAATCTGTTCATCTTTATCCATTCATCTGTTCAAGTATCCACTCACTGCTACTTTCCTTTGTTCTCAGTGGTCCACAGGTATCCAAACTATTCTGGTCTGTCAGTACTCTGAGCGAGTCCAGACAAAAACAAACAAACAAACAAACAAACAACATTTCCCTGGGCAGTCTTCTGAGAAACTGGAATATTGGAAACATTTGGCACTCTTCACTTTCAACCCCATGGGAGTAGTTGTAGTCTGGAGTGTTCTCTTCCACCACTAAATGGTGCAGGCTTAGGAGAGGGGTGATGTAGGTAAAATAAAATCACTTTTCTTATCTATTTTAATGCAGCTATTCCCAGTTTTGTGCTCACCTCTGGTACTGCAACTACTTACCTTGTCCATATGACTTTGTAAAACCAGCATTTCTGTGGGGGAACAAGGGCTGGGACTGTCTATTTTGCCATTTTGCTAATGCTACTTCTCCAACATGAACAAATATTTAGAGCCTTATCCTTATTAATATCTGTTCAATTAACTAACTTTTTTGATAATCTCAAGAAGCATGAACGTCTGAAGAAAGTGTTGATTTTAAGATCTCATTCAACAGGTGAAGGGAAGGAGACTCCAGGAGAATTGTTGGGGAGATAGCCCCCCATGAATATCCCTACAGTACAGTTAATGGTCCATCTCCACATAAAGCTAGCCTTAGCATAACTGTAGCTTTTATGATATATTCTCTGAAATCCCTCCACTCATAGAATAAGTAGGGACTAAGGCTTTGTGTGTGTGTGTATGTGTGTGTGTGAGAAATGATGTAACAGATGAGACTAAGGGCAAAGCTCTGCAACCAACAGCAGGTTCATGTCTACTTTTGCTACTTCTTAGTCATGTATATTTAGGCATTCAGTTAAGGCATTAACTCCACTACGCATCACTTTTCTCATTTCTTATAATTACAATGATAAAATCATACCAATAGAACTTCATTTGGTGATAACAAGTGCTAAAATCATCAATACTTGTAAAGTATTCAGAATATTGTCTAGTACATGGTATTATATAGATATAAGCTATTACTATTATTTATAAAAATAGATTCTTAACATATTACAACATAATTAAATGCATATCTGTTCATGATGCCATAAATAACCTTAAAACAGAAAATATAAACCAAGAGGAAATATTTGCAACATAAGTAACATATAAAGAATAAATCAGTAAGAAACAAAAAATCTGGGAGAAAATTGAGTTAAATGAGCAAGTAGTTCCCAAAAGAATTTTAAAAATGCAATTTTTAAAGAAGCATATGAAAGATGGTAAAATTCACTAATAAATAATAAAAATGACCCTAAAATTAAAACAAAAATGAAATTTTATATGCTATCGGCAAAAACAAAAAAGATCAATATCTAACATTAGCAAGGGATCAAATGTTCTCACACATGATGTCTAAATGAAATCCCCAGAAACAAATTTATCAAAACACGGAAGTACTTATCAAAGCATAAAATATTCTTACCTATTAAACAAGAAAGTCCATGTCTAGAAATTTTTACAGAAATGTTCAAAGTATTCTTTAAGTTTATGAAATATGTGTGCATGTATATTCCCTGCAGCATGATTTTAATGGAGAATATTTAGAAATAAGCTAGTATGAAAGAGTAGTATCATTCTTAAGGGAAAAAAGGATTAGTAAAATATATACCAAATGTTAGTTTTTATCAACCCTAGGCACGAGATAGCAAGTGACTTTTATTTCCTCTTTATACTTCTGTAAATGTTCCTAATTGATTATAGTAAACTTGCCATAACTTGTATTATTTTTATATTCAGGAAAAAGAAGTAAGCTAATGTTCTTTTAAAAACTTTAATGTACCCAAACCCAAACCCAAACCCAAACCCATGATTAAAGATTTTATTGGAATAAAGAGCATATGATTGTGATGTGAGTCTTAGAGTGAAAATGAAAACTTCTTCCCATTATTTTGTCCCAGTTTGTAGGATCTGTATTTCTGCTATACATATATTCATTCTCATTTATTTAATAAACCAAAAGCACAGAAGATTATAGTCAGCAACACAGTAACCTATATAACTATGTAGTCTAAATATTTCTGACAAAATATTGAAATAAGTCTATCAATCATAAGGGGTTAGGATTTAGAAAAATGTATTATAGTCAAACCTCTATAAACCTAATAAAAGAAATCTGTTGAAAATCAATTTTTAAAATTTATATTAAGTAAATCGAACTGTAATGTTCAGCTAATGTATATCTGTCCTTTTTGTTCATTTAAAAATATTAGCCTCTAAAATTATGTAGCTTTTTTTACCTTTCACTTTTCTTTTAGATTTTCTTTTTCTATTGCACTTGGCCAAAAACCTCTGAAATTATGTCATAATTGTAGCTTTTGGAGGTAAAGTCTCAAATGACCAAATGGATCAAATCAAATTTAATATGATGTGATTTTAAAGAGGCCAACATACTAAATTTTGAAATTTTGTGTTTATTCTGGAAATATTAGCTAAATATTTTGAAAAAATTACTAAGGAAGCAAACTTTTTTTTCCCTGTACAGCTTTGTTACATTTGGCACTAATTTTAAAAATCATTTCCTATAACCATACTCAATTTAATGAATATATATCCAAGAATTGTACCATAGTGACATGGGTGAGAATAGTGCTGCTTATTAAAATTAACGATTCATAAATGGGCTATTCTCAATTATCCATATAACATAAAATCTGAAATTCAGAAAAAAATGGAAGCCTCATTTTGCACAACAGATTGGATCCTATAAAATTTTTCCTAAGCTTAAAACAAACAGTCCGATTTACTGATTAAAGTATTATCCCATCTTTCTAGAGCCCACACATGAGGAAAAAGAAAAACAGAGGGAAGGAAAGAGGAGAGAGGGGAGAGGGGAGAGGGGAGAGGAGAGAGAGAATATATAATCTATAGTTTAAAAAGGGAAAATTGTCAGCACCACAAATATAATCTCAAGGATTCCCCCATATAGTCAGCAAAAAAGAAAAATTTCTATGAAAATAAGTTTTACAAAGTGAGACTCTGAGATTCTGTGTTCTCTCTATATGTTCTTGACATCAAAGTTATAGATTATTGTGAGTCCAAAGCACCTACCTAAAAAGAAAACTGAGTCTGTTCTGTCTGGAAGATAGGGAATGCCATAGCTTAGAGTCTGAAGCAGTAACGATCTAGCTCTCGTAAATCCAAGGTATATTAGAAAAGGCAAACCCTTTTTTTCCCAAAAAGATTGGCCCTCTTCCCCAAACCAATCTATGCCTTGAAAAGAAAATGAATAAAATTAAGTTAAATTAATGATGTCACCTTTTCTTTTTGAGGTCAGACAGGGAAAATGAACGTGATGGAAAAAAGAGAGAAGATCTAAAGCCTAAATTATGGATTATTTCCCAAAGCTCCAATAATTTTAAAATAAAATTATTTCTATCATCTTGCCCTACAGCAGGTTTCTCATACTTACTAACATGTATAAGAATCATCTAATTACCTTGGTAAAATACAGATTCGTAATTTCATCCCAGGTGATGATCTTTCTGGTCCAAGGACCCCACTTTGAAAAGCAATGCCTACTACATACACAACAACTATTTAAAAAAAATGGATTGTATTCTGAAAAATAAATAAATAAATAAAAACAATCCCATTTACAATAGCATCAAAGACAATAAAATATTTAGGGGTAAATTTAACCAAGGAGGTTAATTATCTCTACATTGAAAACTGTAGGACTTTGATGAAAGAAAATGAAGATATCACATGTTGATGGATCAGAATAATTAATGTTAAAATGCCCATACTACTCAAAGCTACCAATATATCTTTATATTCAATACAATCCCTATCAAAATACCAATATCAAAATACCAATAAAAAAAAAATCAGAAAGTTCATGTGAAACCACAAAAGACTCTGCATAGCCAAAGCAATCCTGAGAAAGGAAAACAAAGCTGGAGGGATCATACTTCTTGATTTCAAACTATAGTAACAAAAATAGTATCGTACTGGCATAAAAGTAGACACAGACCATTGGAACAGATTTAAGAGCCTAGAAATAAACTCATGCATATGTAGTCAACTAATATTCAACAAGGAAGTCAAGCATATTCAATGGAAAAAGGATACTCTCTTCAATAAATGTTGCTGGGGAAGCTGGAAAATCATGTGCAAAAGAATGAAAATAGACCCTACCTTATACCACTAACAAAAATTAACTCAAAATAGATGAAAGACAAGTGTAAAACCTGAAATTATCAAACTTTTAGAAAACATACGAAAAAATCTCATTGATGTTGGTCTTGGCAATGATTTTTTGGATATGATGCCAAAAGCACAAGTAATAAAAGCAAAATTAAATAAGTGGGCTACATTAAAGTGAAAAGCTTCTGCACACACACACACACACACACACACACACACACACACACAAACAAAATGAAAAGGTCACCTATGGAAACAGAGAATACTTACAAGCCACATATTTGACAAGGAATAATATCCAAAATACATAAGAAACATATAACTCAACAGCAGAAAAACAAACAATATAATAAAAAATGGTCAGAGGACCTGAATAGAAGACATACAAATGGCAAATAGTTACATGAAAAGATGCTCAACATCACTATCATCAGGACAATGAAAATAAAAACCACAATGGGATAAAACTTTACACCTGTTAGAAGGGCTATTTTGAAAAAGACAAGAGATAACAAGAGTTGTCAAGGATGTAGAGGTAGGGAACTCTTATGTACTATTGGTAAGAATGTAAATTGGTAGGGGAAAACAGTATGGAGGTTTCTCAAATGTTAGAAGTACCATATCATACAGCAATCTCACTTCTGGGTATATATCCAAAGGAAATGAAATCATGATCTTGAAGAGATGTCTACACCCTCATATTCACTGCAGCATTATTCGCTTATTCACGGTAGCCAAGATATGAAAGCAAACTATGTGCAGATTAATGAATAAAGATGTGACACACACACACACACACACACACACACACACACACGAATGTTATCCTGCCATAAAAAGGGAAATTCTGCCATTTATGACAACATGGATGAAATTACACAGAGCGAGATAAGTCAGATAAACACAAATAGTATATGATCTCAGGTATATATGAACTCCAAACAAGCCAACATCTTAGAAACAGTACTGATTGCCAAGAACTAGGGGTTAAGAGAAATGGGGGAATGTTGGTCAAAGGATATGAACTTTTTGTTATAAGATAAATTAATACTGGGGATCTAATGTGCAGCATGGTGACTATAGTTAACAATACTGTATTATATATAGAAGTTACTAAAAAAGTAAATATTAAAAGTTATCACAGAAAAGATAACTGTGAGGCGATGGAGATGTTAACTAACCCTAGTGTGGCAATCATTTTGCATTAGATACGTATATTAAACCATCATGTTCCATACCTTAAACTTAGCCAATGTTATATCTCAAAAAAGCCAAGAAAGAAAGAAATGGAAAGCATACCTTCTGATCTTTCATTAAGTTTATTCATATTACTACTATTTTTTAAATTCTTAATGTTTCTAATATGACTCTTGCTCTAGTATCAGTATTTTCTATCATGTTAATATTTAATCTAAGTGCCCATGATTATTAAAGTTTCTTATAACCTTTTGGTATAAAAAGTGGTCAACAGTTTTAAAACAAATGACAAATAATTGTTCAGGCTGTAACATACCTGGGCATTAATTGCAAAGAGTAGTGTTATAATTAATGTGCTCAGATGGCTTCTTCATTTTAAGAGAGATATTCTTGACAGCAGCAGGGCCTATTTCCTGACATTTCTAAAATCCATATGCTCATAGAAAAATGTGCAATTTTTTTTGCCAAGTAGGATACAGGTTCCTGATAAGCCTTCATGGTAGTGGTTTAAGGACCAATACACCCGGAGTGAGAAAACCTGACTAAAATTCTGGCATTACTCAAACAACTCTTGACCACATATAAGTTCCTCGTCACTTAAATGAAAATAATAAAATACTTCAAAATCTTTAAAAGCAATTTTTAAACTACATACTGTGATGGCATGTATTGTGTTTTTTAAAAATTAAAATGAATTACCCAATTTAAACTTAAGAAATTAATTTATATATTGACCAAAACATTTTACAAAGTACAGCAATAAAGATTCAAAGAACTATCTTATAAAACTTTAGAAACATTGCCAGTTTACCCATTTGCCAATCTTAGATAAAAAAAACTAATCAAGACACAAAATGATTAAATATTGTCTGATCAAATATTAAAACATATTCTAAATCATGATTATCAGAATATTTAATGTTGTTTCACAAATATTCAAATTTCTGAGTTTTTATAAATTATTGTTTAAATCACTGTAAAACTGAATAGCTTAGAGAATTTTTATATTTTAAAATAAAAAATTGTTACAATATTTTTCTCTATTCTAAAAATTATGTCACAGCTGGTATTAGAAGTTTTTCACAATATACTTTTTTTTCTGACTGTTTTAATTGAGATGGAGTTATCTTCTGAATCAGGAAAAATTATATAATATTGGATTGTGGCCTGGATGGCAGAAACAGAAATTTCTATTTCTGTTCTGATTTGATTACTTAGTATGATGGTTTTTTACACCATGTTATAACATTCTAGTTTAGTCAAATATTAACAATAAAAATAAAAAATTTAAATTTAAATTATTAAATAATGAAAGAAATTTAAACAATTAAAGAAATTAATTATGACCAAACATAATTCTTATATAAATTCTGTTAAAAAAAAAAGTTTTATTTAACATCTACAGAACTACAAAATAAAGCAGCAAGCATTTAAATCTTTATTTTTATTAATATATTTACACTGTATACCCCATTTATTTCCCGAAAAAGGTTTTACTATTGCTACATACACAGATGCACACAACCATGCACATGCAATGTAAATTAGAGGAGATAATAAACACATCAAAATCTAAACTAACGTCATAGCCTACACCAAAAAATGAGTACTAACTTTTTTAAAGAAATGTATAAGGGAGAATTTAAAACATTAACATTGAATGGTCTTTAATATAATTTTACATGACATGCTGAGACATACAATGACCAAGACATAAATTAGAAGTATACGCTAACAAGCTTCTGTCTTCAAAAACTTGCTAGACAGTTTAGGAGTTAGGGGGAACTATATCTATTTTCCTCAGGTATCAATTATTCCATCTGGTCTTTTGACAGAAAGTATGTAATGGTTCAAATTTACTGTTGATGGTGAAAGTTTGAGATACATATATTCTGTTTTGCCAACTAAAAAGTTCATATGCTTTAGATGTCTAAATTTTCAAAATTAAGGTACTTGATTTACTTTCCAGAAGACATTTCTATGGAAGCTAATGGTACAACTCTGATAAGGAGTTTTTTATGACCTGACTTAAATTTGACTTCATTTAGAAGATAAATTTTTATGAACCAACAATAATATACAGCAAAGAAGCAGAAATAAAGCTAGTTAAGTGCCTGCAAGACCAAATTCTCTTCAAAAAACATTTTTCATCTAAGTATTCAAACCATTCCTCTGTTTACCTCTCGTTCCCGCCTCCACTGAAAATAACCAGTGATTCAGTGTTTAGCATATAAAAGAGATTATTTTATCCTAAAAGAAAATATTAAGAAAAAATATTATCAACTTCTTTGATTAGAAAATCATTGCTAAGCAGCTAAAGAACGTACAGTTTAGGTTAGAACTACCTCAAGGAGGCCCCATCAAGAAGAGGTAACTGAAGTCATTCTCAGATAATTGAATGAATTGGCTTTCTAAATTGGTTTATTTAGTGTCATTGGTTATATCGAGAATATCTGCCAAAAACTGGTGTTGGTTTTAGTATAATTAATATTAAACTGTTCTTTCTGAATAGTATCATTTGCTTTGTAAAGCTATTTCTGGTTGCCAATAGTAAAATTATGTCATAGAAAAGGATAGTTTTATCCTATTGGTTCTGGCAGGAGGGCATGCTTTAAGTTCATAGAAATGTAGCATTAAGTTACTTAAATGCAAGTTGAAAATTGAGTAAAAAGTAAAGGGTCCTACACAGTTTTGTTTTATACCACTTGGGTATGAAATTTGATCACGATGTCATGAAATTATTTTTGTATAATCTGATTCTCACACTGGGGTTTTAATCCAGAGCACTGGCATCTTGGGTTGTTTTGTTTTGTTTTAATGGAAAAAGAAGAGAAAGAAAAACATGAAGGAAGATTAATAAATGAAAGCTCTTTGAGGGCAGAACTTTATTGGTTCACTCCTTTGGTCCTAGTAGAATATCACATGCAACTCAAAGCTTAATGATCAGTTTTAATTATTATTTCCTTTACACATCCAATGTGATATGAAGCATAAGATGCATCTATTAATTAGTCTATGAAGGTTTTGCTTTGTAAAATTGTTTTTATGCTTCTGAGTATGTTCACAATATTTTACTTCAATGTACATAGGATTTTATGAATCGATATAGGTAATAGGAATCAATTCTAATCCTAGGAGAAAACCACTTTTGTTTCTATTTTAATAACTTAAACCACAGTTTGCTCACTTTTAGTGATATATTCACTTCTAACTCAAATAACCAGCTAAACTAGCCTGTGACATTATAATGCTGGCATTAAAGGATATAGGTTGTTGTGGATTTGGGAAAAGAAAGATCATTTTTTTTTTCTTTCTCTGGATCAAGGGAGTAATTGGACCCAGATATCAATATTTGGAGATGCTTAAAAATTTCCTTTCATGGGTGTTGAGCTGGCTCTCACTGAATTGAGATATTCCAATAGTCAGGTGCACGTGCTAACATAAGCAGTGGTCCCTGGCAAGTTAACAAAACAATAGGTCAATGCAGCAGAAGCTGAGAGTTTGTTCTAGAGTGTACTGTTTAAAGTCACGTCCCAAGAAAAAAGAAAAAAACTTCAGTAATTAGTGATACTAATCCAACAACTTTCTCCTTATTACTAACTCCTTTCCCTGACAGAAACCTAGCTCTCATCATCCATAGTATATAAACATATTTGCTCAGTAATAAAATTCACATAAAGTAGTTTCAGAATTATTAACCTATAACTCTATGGAAAAATTAATTTACCACGTGGAGTACAGCACATACAGTTCTTTTGATCTTTATCCTTACAGTATATATTCAAAATACTGTTCCCAAAGTTGCTTTGTTTAGTTGATTTCTTCTCTATCCTGGTCAGAGTGGTTATGTTATCCTTTTTAATATATATCTAGGTAGGTTTATTTGTTAGTGTTTACATTACATTTTGGATTTCTCCATCATCTTTTATGATTTTTACTCATTATTGGTGTTTGGAAATGTGAATCATGGTTCTAAGAGTGAAATATACAAAAAGTTATACTCAGAAAAATCATACCATCTTCTCTTTTCTACCCTATTTGTATTCTCCAATTATTTCCACCCATTTTTACCTATCATGTAGATAACAAATCTATTTTTTAAATTTTATTTTGTTATTAGTTTCAAGTATACAGTACATTGGTTAGACATATATATAATTTATAAAACAATCCTCTTAATTGCTCTTTCTTTACTCTGGCTCTCCACCTAGCCATTACATTATTGCTAACTGCATTCCCTATACCATGCTCCCCATCCCTGTGACCATCTATTAACTACTAATTTGTACTTCTTTAACCCTTCACCCTGTTCTCCCAGCCCCCCAACCCTGTCACCAGATTGTCCTCTATGTTCGTGAGTCTGTTTTCGATTAGTTTGTTCTTTTTGTTTCTTAGATTCCACATATAAGTGAAATCATATGGCATTTATCTTTCTCTGTCTGACTTATTTCATTCAGTATAATAACCTCTAGGTCTATGCATGTCACTACAAATGGTAGGATTTCTTTTTTTTAATGACTGAGTAATATTTCATTGTATATATGGTCCATAATTTCTTTATCTATTCATCTGTTAATGGGCATTTAGGTTGCTTCTTGGCTATTGTAAATTGTGCAGCCATGAACATAGGGGTGCATAGATCTTTAAGAATAATTATTTTGGGTTTTTTTGGATAAATACCTAGAAGTGCATTAAAAAAATTAAAAATGGATAACAAATCTTATTAGGATCTGATTTATTCTTCTTGTATTTCTTTTTATGCAAATGAACAGATACATATAGATTTTCTTATATCTCTCTCTAATTTATTTGAAAAGTAGCATAAAACAGATTCTTCTTTGAACATTGTTTCTTTTATAATAAGCAATATATCCTGGAAATTGCCTCATATGGGTTCATAAGGATCTGCTTTATTCTTTTTACAGTTGCATATTACTCCATCATGTGGATGCACTAACCTATCCTATGTGTAAGCATTTAGGCTGTTTCCAATATTTTGTAACTACAAGAAATGCTATTATAAAGGATCGTATCCATATTTATTTTTACATTGTTGGAGGGTAACTTCAGGTTAAATATCTAGAAGAGGAACTTTTTGGTGTAGAGAGTAACTGAGTAGATAGTTTTGTTAGGTATTGCCAAATTCCCATGCAGAAGGAGTGAGCCATTTTAGTTTTCCACAGCAATAAATGAAAGCATTGTCATACTTTAAAATTTTCATCAATCTAATAGGTGAGAAGTGGTATCTCAGTGTTATTATAATTTGTATTTCTCTAATTATGAGTTTAACCATATTTTCATTTATTTAAATATGTTTTCATATGTTAGATATCTTGTCAATTGTTTATGTCTTTTTTAAATTTTTCTGTTGGGTTTTTTGAACCTTTGCCATTCATTTTTTAATAGTGCTTTATATTTTAGGGATACTATCCCTTTGTGTCTAATATACATTTCACATTTTTCCTATTTCGTCAGGTTTTTTTGACTTCTATACAGTATTTTTATCATGATTTTAAAAATATAGTCAAATTTATCAATCTTTTGTTGCTTCTACATTTTTACTTATAGTTAAAATCCTTTTCCTAGAGTGAAAAAAAAGAATTTGTTTTTTTCTAGTATAGATTTTGTATTTTTACCTTTATAACTCTGATCCATTTATTAAAAATTCCCTCTTTGCTTCAATAACTTGAGATGACATTTTATCATATGCTAAATTGTCAACATATACTTCCATCTATTTCTGCCTTTTTCAATTCTATTCCTTTATTCTATCTATGTATCAAAATGCCAGTAGCACACTGTTTTAGTTAGAAAAACTTTATAATATACTTTAATATTTAGTAAATGTAGTCTCTCCTCATAGATTTTCTTTTCTAGTCCTTTCCTGGATATTCTCTACATGTTTGGTATTTCGTATGAATTTTAAAATCAAATATTCTAATTCTATAAAAAGCTTGTTGCTATTTTTATTGCGATTGCATTAAACTTACAAAGTAGGGAAAACAGACTTCTTGATCAAATAACGTTACCAGTAATGGCATATTGACATCATGTACCTCCTGATATGATACCCTGAAAAGGACACATATCTAATCTGTGGTAGTCCTATCAGAAATGCATCACTTAATTCTAACCATGAGAAAATATCAGACAAACCCAAAAGGAGAGACATTCTACAAAATAGTTAGTACTCTTCAAAACTATCAAGATCATAAAAGACAAAGATCGAGGAATTGTCCCAGACTGCGGGAGATTGAAACATGGTAATTAGTAAAAATGGGAGAAACTGGTTAAACTCTGGATTAAATATATACATATATTGAGACAATTTGTGAAATTGGAATAAAAGCTATTGTTAGTTAATAAAAGCCATCGATATTAATTTTCTGGTTTCAATAATTGTCCTATGGTTACATAAAATATTAACATTTGGGGAAGTTAAATGCAGAATATATGATTACATATTTTTTAAACCTTTATTTATAAGTATAAATTATTTCAAATTAAAATATATATCATTTTTTATCCTCTTTTCCCCTTCTCTTCATTTTAAATTCAACTATAACCTTTTTACTAATATAGTCGATTAATTAATGATAATATAGAGTAAAATGGTGAGTCAGAAGTGAAAAGTGCTATATTCATAGTAATGTCAAAATTTTACTTTAGAAAATGCTATATAATCATTTCTACCTTTTTCGATTAAAATTAAATGCAATTATATTTTTCTAGCAAAATCTAGCCACTGTTTTGTTTCTGGTCTCTTGCCAAGACTGAGATATTAAATGACTTTCATCTTGGCAACCAAAGCAGATGCAAATATCATCAAGAGGAAGAACTTATATAGTAAATCTGCAGCTGGGTCTATCCAAAGTTTGCTTTGCAGTGGCCTGTGATTTTTCTTTTTTTTTCTTTTTCTTTTTTTTTACTGTTATTATTCTCTTTTAAATAAGTGTATTGTCATTACATGTCTTGGTAGATAATGTTATTTTAACATTTTCTCTTCCTGGGGAGCCAGATTAATTAGGACATGCTCAATGGAAATAATTTACGTTACAAGTTTTCTAAATTAGGCTTCTTATATATTCAAAACATTTGAGATATTTTGTTTTTTAAGGCCACTGACCATTTAGCAACATTTTTTTCTAATCAAAAAAAGCAGTTTTTGTCATTGCAACAGATTCTAAGCTTTATACTTAACTTTTCTCTTCTTAGATATTATAGCAAAACCTATAAACATTCATAAATATTCAGAAAGTTTTTCTATATTTTAAGTACAATGACAAATTTCCTTTTCCAAATTCATCAATATAGCTTACTGACTAATGTGCAGAACAGATGCCGCAAGACTTTTTTTTCTTTAGTCCTATATTTTGATATTAAATATTTCCAAAAACTACAAATATTTTGTTATTTTAATATGTAAATGCATGATGTCTAATAATAGAAAAGGCAATTAATTCACATATGAAGAAAATGAATTTAACATGAAAGAAGATAATAATAAATATGTTCTTTGTTTCATGAACTATAAGAGTATTTCGCAGCTTTCCAAGGATTTTTTTTGATCTAAGAAAATATTAGATACATTTACAGTAAAACCTTGATATGTAAATAGTTAACATTTGCATAGTCAACCATTTGGGTTAGCCTTAAAATCAATGCCAGATCATAAATTATAATTTTAACTAAAGTACAGCTTGAATCTTAGGCAGTTTTAGGCTATTGGGATGAAGGAAGTTACTGAGCCAAAAGTGAACCTAGTTGGCTAAGATTAACAATCTTAACTTCTATCATTGTTTAAAAATGAACTCCAAAAGATATCCAAGTGTTATTTTTTATCAAAGAGAAGAAAACATGAAAAGATCCAAAACATTGATCTTGTTCCTACTTTAGAAATATGCATTTTGAATAAAATGAAACAATCATATATCTTTAAAAGATGATTAGCACTTTATTTTCATTCACAAGAGAATTATGCAGTAAAGTGATATTTTTGGGATGTTGCAAAGGTTGAAATGCTCTTGCACCAATCCAGTAATAGTTTATGATCTTAATTTAATTCATTTTGTTTTAATGCCTGGTCCTTTTTGTGTAGGAGCATTTCATTTCCTCAAGTATAAATTTTATGATAAATACATATTTTTTAGATAGCTATTTAGCTGGGCTTGATCGAATGTAGGGGCAGTTATAAAAACTGCAAAATGAGTGAGTCATTTTTTAAGGAAAGTTATCTGATTAAAATATTTATAATTATCTTTTAGAAATACCATGTGAGTAATCTCAAAATAAGTCCAAACTGAAAACAAAACTTATGCGTCTGTCTAGTTGTCCATTCTATGAAAATAGAAATATCCCTGTGTTATAGAAATCATTGTAGCATCTAGGCATCTCAAAACCCACATTAAACAAGAACAGTGTGTTATAGGAGTACAAACTGCCTTGGATTTCTTTTCCCCACAGCATTATTGCCTGAAACTTTTTCATGATGGATTATGTCTTATGACTTGTTGAGAAACAAACAAGAACTAAACCAGAAAACTTCACTAAGTGTAGAGAGGAATTTTTATATCCTTGAATATTTAGGTGATTATTTTAGCCCTAATTCTCTATTCCCCATCTGGTCTCCCCAACACTTATACTTCCTGAGTGAAACTACTATGTCATGTGTATTCATTCTACCATCACCACATGGACCATAACTATAGATAGTGAAGGTCGCCATGCCTACAGTCAGCCAGATTTTAATCGTGTGGTAAGCGACACAATATCATTCTAGTCAGTTACAAAACCTTGGCCGTAATTACACTGAGAGGATTCAGTATCAATTGTTTTGACCTCTCAAGAAGTTAAGCTGTTTGTATTTCACATATTTATGTACTGAATCTATAGAGTTTTAAAAATACTCTTGAATAAATAAACTTTTCAGAATAATTTGTGTTTTCTCTGATATCTCTACTATTCTTCCCTTTGGCATTTCAGTCTGAGGACACTAAATAACCAAGAAAATGGAAAGGCTTTTGCCAATGCTGATGATTTTCCTTCCCCTAAGATTTTCTTTCTTATAATATCCATATGATTTAGTGCCATCATTTAAAAA
>NW_011888792.1:14966911-14971649 GCF_000151845.1 Pteropus vampyrus
CAAAGTAAAATTGAATTAATATTGCTTTTGAGCCATATAAGTTGGGTTCAAATCTTTTTTTCATTTATTAACTATACAAATCTCAGTACATTAATGAACCTTGCACCGCCTCAATTGCCACCCTTCAAAATACCTATCACTCAGTGTTCATAGGAAGATTAATAAGATAGAATGTATATAGCACAATATCAAGCATATGGTAAACATACATTCTCTTTTATTCTCTCTCTCCCTCCTCTACCTCACAGAGGGAATATTAAATTGATACATCCACTGTGAAGGGCAGTATAGCAGAACATATTAAAACCGAAATGTGTGAACCTATGACTTTTGATGCTATGAGAAGATTTTTATAAAGAATAAATGTTGAATTTTATTAAATATACTTTTGACATCAATCAAAATACTAAATGATTTTTCTGCTTGGGTCTCTTACATAATAATTTTTGTTATATATGTGTGTTATTATTAAATCATCTGTACTGAACCACACTTGACGATATTGTGTTAAGCTTTAGCCAAGACATTAGCATCTGACTCTAATTCTAGCCATGTCATTTCATAGCCTCTGCTTTTCATTTTCCTCTGTCTGTAAATGGAGGATAACAATAGTACTGAACTCATGGATAACAAAAATTGAGTTAATTTATATATATAAAGCACTAATAACAGGCTCTAGAAAAAAGCATGCACTCAAGAAATATGAACAATTGTTATCAGGATTGATTTTGGGTGCTCTCTCTTGTCAGAATGAGAAATGAGTGTTATACTACCTATGTACAAAGTCTTAGGAAATGTGGCTGCCTATCCATGAAAGCTTCCAATGTCTTCTAAATAACTTTTAAATTTCTTCCTTTGTTGTTCATTTGGTTGGATTTCCTATTTCTTTTTTATATTTAATTTTGGTAATTGATATTTTATTTTAAAATATTCCTTTCATCTGGCTTTCCAAATAAATGATTTTTTTAATTTAATTACTTTTCAATCTGTTATTTTCCATTTCTAATGATAAGATCTTGGCCATAAGTACACTAATAAGTGTTTTTGTGCATTTATGAATCTTCTTCTTCTTGTTCAGTTCAGCCAGTGATTCATCTATTTGACTGTTCTTCTACCACACAAACACACAAAATAACAACAACAATAACAAAAACAGAACTTACATTCCAATTCAATGAAAGTTTCTATTTGTTTGAATGTAATTTGTAAATTCCTGCTCTGTCTTTATTAAATAAAAACTTTCCATCCATTCTTTTTTCACTTTTAGTTATTTCTGTTCCAGATCTGTCTTGTTTTAACAGCTTGAGTGCAAAATGAGGTCACTTTCCATTTAATATTAATTTTAAATTGCACAAAGGCTTCATCCTGCCTGTCTCAAGAGTTGAATTATAATTCTTCCTGGAGAGTCTCAATTCGGTGACAATATTCTCTATCTAATGTTTCAGTCCTATTTATTATTACTTTCAGGGAAAAAAAATCTGGAAAGTCTGTCAGGCACATAGAAGTCTGTGCCCTTCCACTGTTACTGCCATTGCCCCCTCAGGCAATCACGACAGGCAGACCTATCATCTGCCATGTCTAAGGCATGCACCACTGTTACTGGTCTACAGGAATTTATCCAGAGGGGCAGAAGTAGGTGTAGGAGGGAACAGAGAAGAAATCTTCTCTTTTCCAGTATTTTGTTCAATTACAATTGATCCCATCATTGCTTTAAAGAAATTCATTTCTCTCCCCTCTTATATACATCTATACACATATTACCTGCATACATATGTCTAATGGTCACTAGCCTACCATGGCCCCAGTGAAATTAGGAAAAGATGTTCTTCCTGAGCATGAGACAGGCAAGAGAAGACAAGCTGGATTTCAGCCCCCACTTACCAGGTGCCCTAATGCAATGAACAGTCTGCAAAACCATATATACATTGTCCCTGCACATAAACACAGGCATATATAAGAAGCTGCTTCAAAAGTTCATTCATGGTGTTCAGGGTAGCCAGGTTATAGCAGCAGTGTTGCCAGCCGCCTCCTGCTTTACAGAACTAGCCTTCCCTGGGACCTGAGGAAGGACATTTTTTCCTCCACGTCCTAAGGATCTCATTTCCTGCATGGCTAAGTGATGAGATTTATTCAAAGCCAGCTGGTTCCCAGTACCCCTGACACTGCTGTCACTTCCACCTGCAGCACAGATGTGCATTCACATGCTCCAGCTCTGGCTGCCTCTGCCAGTGACAGATAGTACGTGTGTCCTCTCTCAAAACCCCAACATTACCACACTCCTGGCATCCCTGTCTCATCCTTAATTCTGAAAAAAAGCAATTCCCTCCTTACCCTCAAGGCTCATCCCATTCCCCCCTCAGACAAATAAAATATCCATACTCTTGTTTTTATAGCCATCTACAAAATAAACAATCAGGTACCATTTCATTTTCTTTAATCTAATTGCTCAGTCTTGTCCGTGGTCACTTTGTCAAATATGTATATCCTGTTCTAATGTCATTTCTGTTTCTAAATTGTCTCAATTTTTAAACAATTTATTCTTGTTCTTAGAACAAATATCTTATGAGTACTTACTGTGTATCAAGCAATATCATATCTCTGGCCGAAAAAAAAAGAATAAAAAGTCTGTTTCCACAGTACAGTCTAGGGGGTGTGTAGACAATAAACAAAAATCTGACTCTATAAATAACCATTTAACATTTTATTAATAATCATTTAACATAGTAAAATTATATTTAACTACATGTAGATGATAGATTAAATAGATGATAGATAATGATGATGATGATGATGATGATGATAGATAGATAGATAGATAGATAGATAGATAGATAGATAATAGACGATAGACAAATAGATGTAATGTAGATAAAGATATAGTCTATTATGCAGGATGGAGGAGTTTAATATTTAAGCCAAGATCAAAAGGTAGTAAGAGGGATCAAACCATACGGATAACTGGGATAGTGCATCCAGGCAGAGCAAACAGTGTTTGAAAGCCTCAAGGAATATTCTGGGCTTGTTAGGGATAAGGTAACAGTCTGCCAGATTAAGCCAATCCTTGTAGGCCATTGTAAGTACTATCATTTTTAACCTGTGTGAGATGAAAACATTAGAAGATCAGTGTTGAAAAGTGACATGACTTAAGTCTTATGAGGTCACTCCAGCTGCTGCAGTGAGAATAGACTGCAGGAGGAAATGTGAATCAGTGCGAGTAATTGGGAAGCTACTGCAGGAACAGGCCAAGAAATGATAGTGACTGAATGGTGTAGGTATTGAGAAGTGTTTAGATTCTGGATATATTTTTAAGGTAGAGCCAATAAGATTGGCCGATGGATTAGATGTGGGCCTTCTTTCCTGAGCTCTTCGACTATACATCTAACTAACGTGTTTCTCTTCCATTCCACCATTTATTCATTCGGCTTATTGAGTCCTTACCATATGTCAAACACTATGACTATACTATGTGGGAAACGAATAATGCATTGTTTCTTTCCGAGAAGCACACTGTCTATCAGAGCAGAGAGACATAAATAAAAACACTCAAAACATACGAATTATAACATAGAGAAAGGAGGGACTGACTACACATGGGAAGATCAGTGACATTGTCACAGTAAAGATGAAATGTGATTGGCATTTGAAGAATGAGTCAAAGCTGGAGAATAGGAAGAAGGCTGTTCTCTGGTCCATGTAGTAGAAAAGATGGAGGATTATGCTGAAGCAATGACAGAAAATGTGGGGAAGAGCAGATGGGTTCAAGAAAGATATAACAGGTAAAATTAGTAAAATTTGGTAAATAAATGACATTAAGGGAAAAGATCAAGGTGGAATTAAAAAACTCTAAATACTCTAGTTTTGGTAAGTAGATAGAAGTTGGAAAAAAAGTTTGGGGAAAAGATAACTGCATTAATTTTAGAAATGCATAGGTAAGTTACTTGCAGTAGCTCAAATGGAAGTATCCAGAAGGCAAATGTAAAAGCAGGCCAGTGCTCAAGTAAAGAGAGGAAAATAATACTAAGGAATAAGCATATCCATGGTCATTAAAACTATAGGAAAGCATGCTATTTACTAGAACATGAGCCAATACATTTTCAAAAAGAGTTCTTATGAGACCATAAATTCATTAACTACACAACCCTCCTCATATTTAGGCCCCAAACTGCAGAATTGCCATTGGTATCCCATACACTCTGTCTTTGCATATTCAATCATGCTTAGCTCCTTTGGGTTTCTTCTTCCTGGGTAGTTCTATTGGATCTCTTTCCTCCATGCACCTTAGTATACTCTCTCATATACATCTGCCAAATCCTGCCCAAATCCTACCCCAGATTTTTCATATGCCACTTCCCTGAGAAAGCCATTTCAGAACTTCCAACCCAGATGCATCCAAGTCATCAGGTTCATCTTGAGCACCTTGTTTTTGTCATCTGAAAAGTGACTACAATAGTAATAACAACCTCATAATACCATTATTAGGATTAAATAAATTAATACACTAAAATGCTTTAAATCATTTTTATTGCATAGTAAATGCTCAATACAGTCTAGCAATTATTGTTGGAGACAGCATACAATAAATGGTTAGCTTCTGTGCTTTGGAAACTGGATCTGTCTCCAGACAAATCAAATGAAATTGAATCCAAATACAGCCACTTAGTAGCTGGATGATTTGGGTTAAGTTATTTGCATCTCTCTAGCTTCTTTTTTTTTCATCTGTAAAATTGTTAAAGTCATG
>NW_011888792.1:14971699-14987273 GCF_000151845.1 Pteropus vampyrus
CATGCACCTTAGTATACTCTCTCATATACATCTGCCAAATCCTGCCCAAATCCTACCCCAGATTTTTCATATGCCACTTCCCTGAGAAAGCCATTTCAGAACTTCCAACCCAGATGCATCCAAGTCATCAGGTTCATCTTGAGCACCTTGTTTTTGTCATCTGAAAAGTGACTACAATAGTAATAACAACCTCATAATACCATTATTAGGATTAAATAAATTAATACACTAAAATGCTTTAAATCATTTTTATTGCATAGTAAATGCTCAATACAGTCTAGCAATTATTGTTGGAGACAGCATACAATAAATGGTTAGCTTCTGTGCTTTGGAAACTGGATCTGTCTCCAGACAAATCAAATGAAATTGAATCCAAATACAGCCACTTAGTAGCTGGATGATTTGGGTTAAGTTATTTGCATCTCTCTAGCTTCTTTTTTTTTCATCTGTAAAATTGTTAAAGTCATGAAGATGCATGATATCTACCAGAACAGTACCCTGATAGTTTTTGGCGATTTGCTTATTTTAAGTTTTATCTCAAAAATCTTAAAATTGTTAGGGAGAAAAATGTTCTTTTCATCTTTTGTGTTGCCTTCATAATCTTTGCTGATTCCTTGCATAAGTTACCTACCCAATAAATATTTATTGTCTTGAATAGAGAAAAAAGATTTTGTGAAAATCCCTTAAATCTAATGTATAAAAGGAAAGGTCAGTTTGGTTTACAACAGTCAAGGAAAATTGGTCTTGACCATGAATTGTATAGGATAAAGAAGAACTGAAGAAGTTTCTTGATTCAAATTTCACTTTTTGTAAAGCTCCTTTCAGTTTTTCAGTTAACCAGAGTGAAAGGAAAAACCAAAATTAGATTTATTACATGAAACTAAGATTCTGCACAGCATTCACCTACTTTCAGGCAATTTGAGAGACGTGAAGAGATAATGGAATAAGTAAACTGGTAAAATAAGAGAAACTCAAATCTAAGTTGTTTCTATGTGAATTAGTTTCACTTACCATATCTTATATTCTCACTAAATTTTTAAATGGTAATATGTCTTTAATATGGATGAAAATCAAATTACAGAGATAAAGAGACATTTAAAGGCAAATATCAAGAAAGAAAAAAAAGAAACTTCTGGAAAGAAATCATCTGCTAGAAACACTTAGGAAATAGCAAATTAGCAAGTGGTAAAATGTGAACTATGCTGAGAACTTCAAGTTATTCAATGATCAAGAAAGTTTTTATAAGAACTTGTTATGCCAGAGTTTAAAAAAATCTTAGTATGTTCTTCCAATGTATATATATATTCCTTAGGAAAAAATACTGTTTTAAGTTTTTTTTTGTATTTTTATTTGAAAAATAATACATGAATATGGTAAAAAAAAAAATTAAAAAACATAAATGTTAATCTCCCTTTCACACCACTGTCTTCCCTAGTTCTCTTTCCCCAGAGCCAATAACCATTTTAAAACTCATAAAATCCTGTATAACCTTTGAAAATTGGGAACAGTCTGTATATACCATGCTACTAAGTGCTTTCTAAAATTTAACTCAGAGTCATTCTGCATAATGCATCTAGATTTACTACATTCTGTTTAATAATTGTAAAACATTTAACGTACTTTCATATATTATACAGAACTATCACAATTTATTTACCTAAAAAAGGTCCTTACAGATAGGCAATTGAGTTGTTTCTTGTTTCTTGCTTTAATAAACAGTATTACAGTGAACATTCTTGCACCTATCTTGCCATACTTTTATAAGTATAAAGTGTTAGAGTATAATCCTATATAGAATTTCTATTTCAATGACTGTGTTTAATTTGGCAGTTAATAGTAATGGCTATTTCAAAGAATTTTAACAATTTAAAATCCCACTATTTTTATGAGTGAACCCAACTAACCATAAGCTTACCAACAGGTACTCTGACTCTATATTATCACACATTTGATAATATAATTTATTCTCTGGTTTGTCATTTGGTACTTGAATTAGCTATTGTTTTTATCATATAGAAGTTTTATCCTATTTTCCTTTATGAATTTCCTTTATAAATTATAAATTATATATTCTTTTAACACATTTGCTACTACAAGAGTTTTTCTTAATCTAGTTTTCTTCCAGCTCTTTTGTAATTTTATTTTTAACTTTAATCCATTGATTCAACTGACTTTTATTTTTTATTAAGGAGTGGGCTCAATTTTTTTTCTCTTCGCCCCCGCAAAGACTTAATTAATTGTCCCAATACCAACACCATATATTTCTTGTTTTCACTGAATAATCTATCTAGTCCTCAGCGATTTTATATTAATATTACAAACATATTTGAGTACCTGTATGTGTAGCATGATGATAAGACTATGATGAACACAGACACTATCTTTCCCTGGAGTTCAAATTTTAATGGTGAACATTAGAAAAAAAGTAAACAGACAATAAATAAAATATTGTAATATGTGATTTATAATAATAACTAAAATTTATTGAGAATTTACTATGTACTTGACTCTGTTTCAGGGGTTGTCACCCTACTGCCATGGCCAAATCCAGTTGGCATCCCATTTCCACACAGCTGGTAAGCAAAGACTGAATTTACATTTTTGAAGGACTGTAAAAAAAAAAGAAAAAAAGGAAAGAACAAACAATATGAAAGACAGATCAGATATGACTTGCTAAGCCTAAAATATTAATTATCTGGTTCCTTACAGAAAAGTTTGCTGACCCCTGTTTTAAACCTTTTACATGTATTTACTCATTTAATCTTTACAATTTACCCTTGAAGTAGTTAATATTATTAAATAATATTTAATTCCTAACGTTCTTTCAAGAGAGAAAATAAAACACAAAGAGGTATTTTATAATTACCATAGGAGAAATAAAAAGAGCACAGAATTACTAAATGAGGGTGGGAAATGAGGAAGATTTCTTATGAGAAAAAGAAAAAGCCAGACTTACAAAGGAAGAAAAACCATGGCAGGCAGATAGAGGAAGTATGTTTAAAGAACCTGAAGCAATTATAAGTTTGGTATATTTAAGGAACTTGAAGATAATCAGTGTGAGTGTAATGAAGTGAGCTAAGGAAAAGTAGAAAAGTTTGAAGGCACAGTACGGATCAGATCATGTATCAATTTGTAGACCTTATAAGAAATTTGTGTTATTAATGAATGTATGGGAAGCCATTGAAATATAAGAAGAGGGGATATGAGGTGAGCTAATTTATGTTAAGATAACTTTTGTGGATGTGTAAAGAATGGAATACAGGAAGACCAATTTTGATAGAGTTGTAATAATCCTGGAAAAATATTATGATAGGCTGAACTAAAGGGACAGTAGTAAATTAGGGCAAAGGGATAAAGAAATAAAAGAATTTGTTACAGGATTATATTGGGGATGTGAAGAAAAAGAAATAATGCTATCTTTCTGGCCTGAGTAATTAACTGGATGGATGGTAATATTCTCCACTGATATGGGTAAGACACAAAAGAGTTTTCTGAGAAAAAAATTAAAATTTATTTGATTGACATGTGGAGGCCAAGATCACCTGTGAGTCTAAGTAAAAAAAAAAAAAAAAATGCAGAGTCCTAGGTCAATCTCTAAGAAGCTCAAGCATGTAGTACTTGGATAGACCACATGAGCCAGGAAAGGAGATGAGAAGAAGCAAACGAATAGAAGGAAAGACAGAAATAAGTGGAAACCAAGAGAGGAGAATGTTTCAAGGAGGAAGGCAGAAACATTTGTTGCTGTTGAGTTGGATAGAGAAGACATAGGGCCAGCACACACTTCTGAGTCCTACCCTGAAGGACAGAGCATGACTAATCAAGGCCAGCTACCTGTGTGTCTTACTCTGTCATGCTCTTCATTAATAGAAAGAGGGATGTCAGGATGTCAATAGGAAGTCACACAAACCACTTTGCAGTGTCTATCTCAAAAAATTAGGTACTATAATCAACATAATTTTATGAACCGAGAAACAAAATCAAATAAATTTTAAAACAAAATAAACAAAACCCAAAAACACTTATGTAGAAATTTTTCCTCATAACAGGTTTCTGTGAAAGATTCTGGAATGTGGCTCCCTGTTACCTCCCTCTTCCCTTCCAATATTATGTTTAATATACCTGCCTTTTCAGTGTTAAACAGCTTCTTGGATATATAAGCAGCTGGGTGCCATTGAGGCCAGGGGCTTCATTGGGATTTCAGCAAAGAGAACCGGTATGATGATTTCTCTGACATGAGCAGATTAATGTCAAATTCTGGGAAGAGCTTGGACTTCAGAGACCTGGATTCCTGGGGGAAGATCACCAGCTTCCTCTTAATGTGCTAGTTCTTCTTGGCTCTTAAGAGGCCAAAAAGATGGTAAAAAGATAGTCATCTCAGCTTCTAAAGCACGGAGGTTACTGGCAACTTTTCCCTGTGTACCTCAGCAAGGGATTGAGACCTACCACTTTAATATTCTTAACATTTCTCTCACGCACGCTTGCTCGCGCACTCACACTCACTCGCTCTCGCGTTCTCGCTCTCTCTCTCTCTCTCTCTTTCTCTCTCTCTCTCTCTCCCTCTCTCTCCCTCTCTCTCCTTCTCTCTCCCTCTCTCTGCCTTTCTCTCTCTCTCTCTCTCTCTCCTCTCTCTCTCTCCCTTTATATTTCTCAGCCTCTTTACACATACACATGCACATACACACCCCCCATTTAAAAGTTTACTTCATTGTATTCTAACAGCCATTGCTATTGCTGAGATATCTGATGCCACGCTCATATTTATTCCTGGGCAGTTAATCCTTTTTTTTTTCCTCCCTGAAAATATTACAGAATTTTCTCTGTGCACCTATTCATTAGATGTTAGTCATTAGACGAAGGCTTATATTAGCTTTTCCATTTGAAAATGTGTATTTTAGCCCAGGAAAATGTGTTTTAGATGATCTCCATCCCTTTATCATTACTATTCTCTTCTCTTAAACATCATCCTAAATAAAATTTGATGTTTCTTGATTCATTCTACAGATGCCTTTGCTTTTTAGTTCTTATTTTCTCTTTGTTTCTGTCTGCTATGTTAGTAGCTATTGCTGTGCAACCAATCCCCCTAACTCAGTAACTTAAAACAATAATTATTTATTATTGTTCCAAAGCCTGTGGATCAACTGGGCACTGTTTCTGATCTCAGTTAGATTCATACATATTTTGTGGCTATTTTCAGGATTGAGGCAGAAAATGTGCACAATTCGTCTCTAACAACTTCTCACATGTCAGATGGCAAGGAAGCTATTAAATACAAGTAGGATGTTAAAAGAACTGAAAAGCCAAGTTAACGATGCTTCCAATGGCAAGATGAGACAATGTGAACATCAATAAGCTTGATAAGCACAATGCATTGAAACACAATTTGTTTAAATCCTTGAGCACATAATGATACCTAAACAAAACAAACAAACAAAAAACCCCAACCTAATCAATCGCTAATAAATGATATTAGGGAATAACTATTT
The DNA here is from genome assembly GCF_000151845.1 of Pteropus vampyrus. Lineage (NCBI taxonomy): Eukaryota > Metazoa > Chordata > Mammalia > Chiroptera > Pteropodidae > Pteropus > Pteropus vampyrus. The sequence goes on from NW_011888792.1 coordinate 14,977,183, forward strand.
GAAAACTAGAAAATAAATATAAAACATAAAGTATTTATCATGTCTTTCCTATACAAACTATATCTCTATAAGACAAAATAATAACTGAAGTGGCATTTCTCTTCAGACAGAATTCCAACAAATAATAAGAAATGGTGAAACTGAAATATCACCATTTTGCAACTCTTAGTGAATTAATGATTTAAGTAACGAGCGTCAGTAGTTGCTAACATTACCAAAAAAGACAGGCAAACCAGACTATTCAATAGTCTTGTCAAAAAACAAGCCCCTAAGTCCAACTCGATTTACGGAAAATACAGAGGAACATTTTAAACTACACCATGTGAGCATAATCAACAAAGTCCAGACAATGGGAAATACTATAAGACAAATGTTACAATTTCTTCAACGAATAAATTACAAGGGAAAAAAGAAAATGAGAGGGAGTATAAACTAAATTATGATCTTTAGGGATATATACTTGCTGATAAAATTACAAAGAAAAGCAAAGAAGTGTTCACCATAAAGTTGCCATAGTGGCTACTCTGGGAGGGAGGAGACTGTGTTTGGAAGGGAGCACCTGGAAGGTGTCTGGTAGCTACAAAGGTCTATCCTCTGCATGGGAAAGGGAGGTGGTTAAAGGGTAGTCAAATTATGGTAATTGATTAAGCTACATATGTGTTTAGGTGGGGTTTTTTTCTGTATTTCTATTAAATTTAACAATAAAAGAATTCTTATAAATAAATTCACTAAGCCTTCCATTTCCAATTTGTAGTGGAATAACCTGTGTCAGAACAACACTTTCTATCAAGAGCAACTAGAAAAGGCAGATTAAACAAACAAACAAAACAAACAAACATCTTGTGATGTTCATAGGCATCACAAGAGCTAAGGATTTTAGAACCCTACAGACCCTGGAGAGAGGGAAAGTGGTTACGTTTAGCCCAAATTTCGGGACACTGCTTTTCCTTCAAGTACTTACTGATTAAACTAGAAATCAAATAACAAATATGTAAATATGTAGAAAAAAGCATAACTATCGGAACTGAAGTAATGAACTTTTAAAGAATATTATGAAGTTAAAAAAGAAATTACACTTGATATTAAAAAGTATTTTAACTAAATTAAATATCAAAGCTTGTGGGATGCAGCCAAATCAGTACAATGTTCAATGGCTTTAAATACTTATCTTATAAATGAAGAAAGCCCACAGATTAATGCAACCTAGAGCTAACTCCTGACAATCTGTAGAAATTAGACCAATCTACCCAGGACCACTTCTTCCAAAGGGCTGATGATCTGGCAGATGTCCTAACAGTCTTGCTGGGAAAGTACTGTAGTCTTAATTTTTTTCAGGATACAAAGCAAAAGTGTAATGATACAGTCGAATTAATGGGGAGAATTTTTTTTCCAGTTATATAGGGTATTTCAGAAAGAGCTGCTTTAGGAAACAATGGACAAGAAACATTTCCCAGTCTTTTCCTATAATTTTCACACAAGATTTGTTCCAATTGGAATCTTAAATATTTCATAGTTACCCATCTTTATTTCATAGTGCTTAATTCTTGTGAATCCAAGAACAATGAGATAATAACTTCTATTTGCATGCAAAATTTTTAATTATTACTACAAGCAATCATTGTTTTAAAAAATATTTTTCTAGAGGAAGATTATAAACCTTGCTTAGTTCATGAGCACTTCTATTTCTTTGTAGGAGTATTCTGTATGGAAGCCTTTGTATAGGCAATCATTAAAAAGTGACGTTATTTCTCTTCTTAAATATGTGTTTAATCTGACCTGGGCAGTCTGAATGAACTTTTTCTTTTCCTGATGAAGTCCATCATCAATTAAACCTAATAATCAGAGCATTAATCTCACAATAGTATTTGTCATTATGCCATTATCAAGTCTACTGAATACCCGTTAGCAGAAATAATTCAATCTTTATAACTCTTTAATGAACTCTGAATATTAGCTCTAGTTTGAATTTGAATGGGCATTAGGGTACAAAAGACTGAGAATGACAAGCCAACAGTAGATGAAGAGGGGCTTCTCAGAAGCTAAGACTATAAAAAAATTCCTTGATATTTACAAACTTGAAAGATGCAAATTGAAAGAGGTTTAAACCTGAGATCCCAAAAAGCACACAAATATTCCACTGGTGACAAAATCAGACAGAAAATCAGCTGCCTCCTCATGGCATTCCTGTTGAACTTTTTGAGGGTACTACAATTTCTAATTTCAGCATTAACAGGAAGAAAATAAAATTTAATCTTATATAATAATGATAATGATAATTTAATATTTCTGCCATCTGGATGTAAAATTTGGAATTACTGGGATGGTTTTAATTAAACCCAAAAATAATGTTTAACATGACTAACGGCAATTGCCTTGCGATAGCCTAGCTTATAAATCAAAATCCAACCACTCTTAAGAAGTATTTAAATGAAGTTAAAAGGCGAGTGGAAAATAAATTTCTGTGCCAATATGTAACATAAAAAGAATAAGTGAGTAAATTAATATCAGACAAAAGGAGATTCAAAGCCAAGAGTAAAAATGAAAACATAGACTATATCTTTAAAATGTAATCTTTCCGAAAATAATATATAGATTTAATGTAATTTTAATTAGAAACTAAATATTCATTCAGTTTCTGTTACTGCTATTAATAATATATTAAAATTAGTCTGAAAAGCTTAATGAATAAAAATTACCAAAAACATTTGGGAAAAAAAAGAATCATAAAAGATGACTTGCCATATAAGATATTCGAAACCTATTATAAAGTTAACAATAAAAATGTAAACATAGTATTGACAAGCAGGTCAATGAAATAAAACCAGAGTCCAGAAATAGACATACTAGATCTGGAAAACATAATATATGATAGAAGCACCATCTTAATTTAGATGGAAAATTTATTTTTTTAACAAATAATACTGATATAATTAATGATTCACCTAAAATAACCAAAAACGTATATACTCTGTTTCATATAATATAAAAGTAACTCCTCAATAGATTAAATCTAAATGTAAAATAATAATAAAAATGTTAAATTTAAGAGAATATTTGAAAACCTTCGAATGAAAAGAGTCCTTTAACATGATACTAAATCCAAGAGGAAAGACTGAGAGATTCAACTACTGAAATATTTGTAATGATAACACCATAAACGAAGTCCAGAGAAAAATATAAATACATAATTTTTTGCAAAGTATATGATTAATTTTCTAACTACCTACAAAATAAGAAAATAACAGCAGTCTGATAGAAAAAATATATGAGAAAATGCAAATCACCCCGAACTTAAGAAAACATGTCGAACCTCTTTAGTAGTCAATAAAATGTAAGTAAAATAACAAAGAGACACCACTTTATATTCATTTGCTATAAAAAAAAAAGTTTTTTAAATGATAACATTCAATATGGCTGAGTGAAGAAATGCTGGCTGATGGAATTGAAATCCACAAATAAGAAGCAATAACTTAGGAATTGTTCAAAATTGAAGAGTAAAGAAACAACTAAATTCAGAACATGATTCTGAACTGAATCCTTTTGCTATATAGGGCATTATTGTGACACCTGGCAAAACTTGAATCAGGAATAGATAGTGGTATCTATCTATTCAGTGTTAATTTTTTGATACCCATGGTTGTATTTTAGTTATGTTGAAGAATGACCTTGTTTGTAGGAAATGTAGGCTAAATAGTCCCTATCTCGGGCTATAGGGACATCATTTCAGCAACTAAGTTATTTGTTCTGTACTTGCAACTTTTCTCTAATTTTTAAATTGTTTCACATAACCACACACAATACTCTTTAACACAGAAAACTTTTCGAAATCTATTTTACAAAAATATAAAAGCAGAATAGACAGTTATTTTCTAGTGGGGATTAGAAAAAAATCTATATAGCTATCAAAAAATCTAAGAATTAATTAAATTATCATACATCTATATTATGTAATGCTTTATAGCCATATGAATGAATTAAAAGTATTATTTAATTTCCACATCTGACCATGTATGGCCTTAGAGAGGGTCAATGAAAGGAGAAGGCTCTGCTGAGTGTGGCTGTAGTCATGATGAAGGTACATTGACCTGTAGGGTAATTATGCAGGCAAAGAGGAAGATGCTAACAACCCATACTCCTGGGCACAAAAATGCTCCAAGAGCAAAATTATGTTTTTTATTCCAACAAATTATATGGGAAAAAAATTTGGTAGTAACAAACTAAACCCACACAACATAATGTAGTTATATTTCTTAAATCAGAAATTTTTAGACTGCCGAAACATAATTGTGTGTTCCTGTTATTCAGAGCCATTCATTCCAATAAAATCAGTAATGTCCTGCAAGTGTTGGTTCTAGACATTTGCTTATTTTATTAAAGTTATGGTCTCCACAAGACAAATGAGAATGATGAACTTAAGTTAATTCTGAGCTGGAAGCTGAGGTAGCGATGCAGAAAAAAATGTTTTTTTAGCCTTGAAAAAATTACTATTCCTCTTTTTATAATAGACTGTTATTCTTTAAGGAAACTCTAGTTTAAATATTTGTCAGTTTCAAGACTTAGCATGTTGATTTTGGTGTCAATGAAATTTAGACGATAAGGGAAAGAAAACAGGTTTTACAAACAGTTCGATGACCTGCTCGTGTAGGTACTATGTTTATCAGGGCCACACCAACAAGAGGACATTTTACATTCAGATAATATCAAAAAGGATTAGGGGGAAAAACAGAATCAGCTCTCTAGGATCAGAAAAGAATTCATACAAATTTAATCTAAACAAATTAAATTTAAAAATCAATTTATTAGATATTTAAGTTAATGAGAAATCCCACATCCTTCCTTTTTACCCTTCTCTACCATACATCAGTTTGGAGCTTTCACCCACTTGAGTGCATTTGGGAATTTGAATTACAGCATGAGAAATGCTGGTCTTGACAGGATGTGCCCAAGACCTAAGAGCCACTTGAGCTTTATTTACATTTATTCTAGATTGATCATCAGCCTCACAGCTCGAGTTTTTACTATAGTATACACTCTTGACAATGGCTTATTTGGCCACTTTGAAAAATAGTGTCGCCATTTATCTCTAACAAGTCTGTTCTGGGATTCAGATGCCTGAGAAAATGTGCTTCCTCTGTGGGAAGAGACACAACAGCAAAATTATCAGAGTAGGCATTGGAATACTCCATATTAATTTGTTATAATTTATTTCTGCAATGATATGTTAAATGTTTATCACTAACTGTGTTATGTTAAGCAAAAGGAAATATATGCAAAATTCTGACCCTCAAAGGACCTATTGAGAAAACTTTCTGGATCATTCCCTAACCCAGAACTTTCAGCTCTAGGTGTGTTAACTACTGGATTTTGCACTATGTTCCGATATAAGGAACAAAATATTTGGGGTTTCCGCTCCAACCACTTGATATGGGCAAGGTTTTAATTTTCATTGTTTTCCTCTTCAAATTACCTTGTAAATTTCTCAAAAATAAGAATTCTCCAATGTAATATAATTCCTTTATATCCCACTGCCATATCCCAAACACAACATGTGCACATGCGCACACACGCATACTCCTCAATAGTGATTGTTATGATGAACTGCTCAGTGTAAATGTAAAATGATTTCTCATTAACTTGGCCTTCAAGTTTCCACACTTTTTTGATGCCTAACTTCTTTTATTAGGAATGTCAAATTTAAACATCAATTTTTTGCAGACTGTCAATTTTCTGTCTAATAAATATCAGTTCAATAAAGATAAGATCTTTCTTAACACTTTTTATTTCTAAATTACAGGTGTCATACAGTATTCTATTAGTTTCAGGTGTATAGCATAGTAATTAGACATTCATATAACTTATGATGTGATCACCTCAATAAATCTAGTACCCACCTGACACTGTACATAGTTATTACAATATTATCAACTATATTCCTTATGCTATACTTTACATCTCCATGACTATTTTGTAACTACCAATTTGTACTCCTTAATCTATTCCCCCTTTTTTACCCACCTCACCAACCCCACTCCCATCTGGTAACCCTCAAAATGTTCTCTATATCTATGATTTTTTTTTGTCTATTTGATTATTTTGTTCTTTAGGTTCCACATGTAACTGAAATCATATGACATTTGTCTTTGTCTATTTTGGCTTACTCCACTCAGCACAAACCCTCTAGCTTAATCCATGTTGTTGCATATGTAGATTCCATTTTTTAAATTAATTAATTAATTTATTTATTTATTTATTATTTATTTTTATTTATTTTTATGGCTGAGTGATATTTCACTGTGTATATGTACCTCCTCTTCTTTATCTGTTCATCTATTGATGGATACCCAGGTTACCCCCATATCTTAGCTATTGTAAATAATGCTGCTATGAACATATGGATGCACAAGTCCCTTTGAAGTAGTATTTTGTTTTGGGGGGGATAAATACCCCAAAATGGGATCACTGGGTCTTTCTTTGTCTCTTGTTATAGCCTTTGTTTTAAAGTCTATTTTGTCTGAATATAAGTATTGCTATCCCAGATTTTTTTTTCATTTCCATTTTCATGAAATATCTTTTTCCATCCCTTTACTTTCAGTCTCTGTGTGTCTTTTGATCTGAAGTGAGTCTCTTGTAGGCAGCATATGTAAGTGTTTTGTTTTCTTATCCATTAAGCCACCTTTTATGCCATCTTGACCAGAATCCAATTATAAAATTTCTAAATTAGTAATTATTGAAAGAGATTAAACAGTTACTCTTTCTCCACAATGAGAGGCTCTTACACTCGGCAACAACACTTAGCTTTGTAAAAGGGAGAATCTTCTTATGTGCTTTCCCTGTCTTTCATCCCACCTCCCCCTAAACTTCTTTACACAATGTAAAATAGTCAGTAAACATAGGCACATAGTTAGGATAGAGCAAGGACCATGTTGGTATACTCATGCTCTTTTTTCATCATAGAAGAATTTTACACAATTAAATGTATATATATTTATTGTATACCTTATATATCAGTTTTTAGAACTACCATTACAAAATACTACTGACTAGATGACAAAACAGGGGTCCCCAACCCCCAAGTCGCAGACTGGTCTCAGTCCGTGGCCTGATAGGAACCGGGCTACACAGCAGGAAGTGAGCAGCAGTCAAGCAAGTGAAGCTTCATCTGTATTTTCATCCACTCCCCAGCGCTAGCATCACCACCTCAGCTCTACCTCAGACCATCAGGCATTAGATTCTCATAGGGCACCAGTCCCTGGTGCCAAAAAGGTTGGAGACTGCTGACTTAAACCAAAGAAATTTATTTTATCACAGTCTGCAGGCTGGAAGTCCAAGATCAAAGAACTGATAGGGTTGGTTTCCTCTGAGCCCTCTTTTCTCTGCCTTATGGGTAACTGTCTTCTGGCTGACCGAACATGGTCCTTCTTCTGTGCACACGTATTCCTGGTGCCTTTCTGTGTGTCTTGGTCTCCTCTTTTTTTAAGGATACTGGGCATATTGAATTAGGGCCAACCTTACACAAAAAAATCTCATTTTAACCTACTTACGACTATTTGGAGTCATATTCTGAAGTACTGGGGTTAGGTACTTCCACATATGAATTTTTAGGGACACAGTTCAGTCCATAGCATCATACTAGCAGCTATTCAAAGGATGTAAAGATGAGACAGTCCCTGGTTTCAATGACCAGAGCATACACTCTAGCAGTGAGATAAATCAATAAACATAATATTAGTGAAAATATTAGTACAATAAAATAAAATATGCAACATATTAAGGTTCAAAAAAGGGATTATACTAATTTGGAAGTGTCAGCAAAGGGTTTATGGAGCAGGTGGCATTTGAAGATGAGCCTTGAGGAATCCTGGGGAATGGGAAATGAAGGCAGGACATTAATTAAATGCTTTATGAGGTTTTAATATTTAACACATTCTTTAGGTTGATAGTTTTGTTCACATTTTTAAAAAAAGAACATCAATACTAGATCATTTAGTTATGTAAGACATGAAACAATTTTAAAATAAAATGTCAGGATCTACCTTATTCTAATTTCCCTGATATGAAGGGTTGAGAAAGAAGAAAGAATACTGTAAAGAAAGCCCAAAATAAGTTTATCAAAGTATTTCGAAAGCTATTTAACATGAAAAAAACTATAAATATAACCCACTCAATAATATATTTGCTATAAATAGAGACTGACAAAATTATTTAATAATTCAACTTTATTTTTTATTAAATTTATTCTTGGTAAAATAGAAAGAAATTTAATATAATAAGAGAAATATATTAAAAATATGTAGCAAAAAAAATATGTAGCAAAAAAATATGTAGTCTGAATATTGAAACTCTGGAAGCAGTCTCATTAAAATCTAGAAAAAGACAAGTTTCTATTCAGCTTTTTCCTGGATATACTGGCCAAAGCAGTTAGTCAAGAACAAGAAATAAAAGTCATAAACATTGGAGAGAAAGATAAGGTTGATGTAGTTAGTATTAAAAAAAAATATTATTAGAGGAAAATAGAGATATGGAAAAGAGAAGGAACACAGAGGTGTATTCAGCTGTTTTGTTAGGATTTTGGTTCGTAGGTTGGCTGGTGGGGTGTTTTTTTTGGTTTTTGGTGGGGTTTTTTTGTAGTTTTGCATCATTTCCGACATATATACTGAATACATTTGTATATTAAACATTACAAAATAATCTTAAATATACAAAATAGGAACTTTTATTCCAACAACAAACTAGTGCTTAAAAGAATTTTTCTAAAATGATCTCCATAAAATGCCCATTTATGTGATGTGATCAAAATTTGGGATTATGTATACATAACAGTTTTAATGATGTCTTTTCCAACACTTAGTTCTCTTAAAAACACAATTAAGTAAAAATAAGCTACTGAAATAATTTATGTATAAACTGTTTCATACATAATAGAATGTGTATACTCTTATATAGCTTTTCTCAATTAATCACATTGGATCTCTCAACCTATTTTTTTTTTCCTCTTCTATCTTGGTCTAGGAAGAATTTCTAAACTTGCTACCCATTCTTAGGGCCATGTGAAATGGGCTACTAGAAAGAAAGCACCATAGCAAAATCTTTCCTCTGGATTTTCTGCCCAAATAAGTATGTTCTGTGTGCCTAAGTGGTATGGGGATCACCAGAAATGAAGCTTTCATTTAGGATTTAGAAAGACAGTTACCAAGTCTGCCGAGGAATAAAAGGGACTCAAGTAACAGCCCTTCCTGTGCTTTTCTTCTGTCACTTGGAGATGCCACTTTCTGCAACTTGTACTTATTAAGAACTTTTTATTTACCAGGCAATGATCTGGCATACATTATAAAATAATGTACCATATCTAGAAGGACAAACAAACAACAATTACGTATTAAAGTAGGATGAGTGCTGGGATAGAAATGCTAAGGAAACACAGTAAAGAAGCAACTTTTCTCTAACTGAAAGAGTTAGAAGAAAAATACTTAGACTATTAATGAGATGTTGACTGTAAGGATTTTATACATGCTTGTAGTTAGTAGAATAATGCCCCTCAAATCTGTCCACACCCTAATCTCTGTGAATAATTTATATTACATGACAACGGACATTAGAGATGCTGATGGAATTAGTATTGTTAATCAACTGATCTTAATAATAATAAAGAAATTACCCTGAATTATCCAGGTGGGCCCAATGTAATCACAAAAGTCCTTTAAGTGTGGAAGAGGGAGGCAAAAAAGTCAGTCAGAATGATAACAACATGAGAGAGACTCAACCGGCTGTTGATGACTTTGAAGATAAAAGGAGGCTATGTGCCAAGGACTGTGGGCAGTCTCTAAATCCTAGAAAGTCAAGAAATGGATTCTCCTCTAGAACCCAGGCTTGATTTTAGCCCAGTGATACCCATTTGGACTTCTGAATTGCCTGAACTGTAAGATAATACAAATGTATTGTTTTAAGCTACTAACTGTGGTAATTTGTTACAGCAGTCATATAAACTAATAAAATAACCCTTATCAGGTTAAAATTTGGTTGATTCCTAGTTTTCTGATAGTTTTTATCATGTTGAATTATTAAAATGTATTTCTTTATCTAGTAATATAGCT
>NW_011888792.1:14988843-14992853 GCF_000151845.1 Pteropus vampyrus
ACTTGAAATTTTTTAATCTTAGGAAATTCAAATATGTTGTTTATTGTTTTGTTGACTCTATTCCACGGTGATTTGGTTCCCTGTGTATAGGATGATCTTTAATTGTGAGCTCATATTTGATTTTTGCCAGCACATTACCCATATAATAAAATTTAATAAATAATAAATATAATAAATATTCTGTTATATAATAAAATTATATGGGTAATGTGCTGACAAAAATTGACAGTGTTTTTTCCTTGGCAGGATTTGCATTTGCTTCTGCTGGGAACAAGGCAATGTTACCAAACTAAGTACATTTCTGCCCACTTTCTTGTCAGGTAGCCTTCAAGTCTCATATTCATCTATCCCTACCTTTTGTTACTAGCTCAGAACCTAATTTGGGGACCACTGAGTTGACACTGGTACCTTACTTCAGACAATTGTACTTTTTTTTTTTTTTTTTTGGCTGCATGAGGTTGCTTTTATTCCTTGTGAGTATACACACATACACACTTCATGCAATATCTAAACATTTTGTAGTAAGAAAGTCTCCTTGTGCTATCTGGTCTGACATATTGCCCTGAGCACATTTCCATTGCTGAAGATTTTCTTAATGAAATTATAAAGATAATTAACATAATTAGGTAGTCATGGAAATAAAATATAATTTTATGGTAATTGAAAAACCATGCTTTAAAGGGTCCTTTCACTACATTTAATTATTTTTGATTAATGCTCTGAACTTTGTTTCTAATAGAATGTCAGAGAAATCTGGACTTGGGTATAAAATGGAAGGTGGCTGAACAAAATCTATCTTTAGAATTCTATAAATTCAACCTCAGGTGATTTAATATCTCAAATAGCAATGTTGAGGGTTATATTTATCACTTGGAGACTTACAGAGCCAAAAAGTCTGCTTGAAATATTTTTATACTTGAGGAATCTTATTTTTGGTGGCAGGGGGTGAGGAACCAAGATTGAGAGGACCATCAGTCAGAAGAGAAAACAATTTCTCTTATGTGTGAATCACAGACTCATGGAAACTGAAGTTTGAAAATGGCCCAGTAAGTCATCTGATCCATCTCTTTGTCAAAAAAGAATTACTTCCTCAGGAATTTAAAAGAAAAAACCTTATTCCATCAATTTTTTAAAACTTCCCTCAGGACTATCATTCTCCTTTTAAACTAACTACCCTAGTTATATTAAGATTTGCTTATCATAAGAATCCTTTCAAAATGCCAGGAGTTAGAATGGTAATTTTCTGTGAAAATGTTTGGAATGACATATAAATCAAGAATAAATATTCTGTTATATAATACTCAGAAACTTTAAATCAGCTGATATTGTGAAACATCTCATACATCCCAAATAAAAGAATTAGTAGCAAGTGACCTAAGTAGAGATTGCTTCAGATAATAAATATATCACTCAAATTTTGTCTAAGAATCAATAAGACATATTTGAAACTTATAATATACACTATAGCTTAACTTCACAATACCCACAAGTGAGTATAAATGCTGTCTTTCCAGGCCATAGCCAAAATAGTAGTTCAGAAGCTCACATCCTCCTACAATTTAACTGGACTCCCTGTTTCTGTAGAAACCACTATTCATATTTAGTGTTTACATGACCCTGTAAAACCTAGATCCAATATTGTCATGTGACAGTTCAAAAACTTTTGATGGCTCCAGTTCCCTACTAGTAAAATTTAGTTAATTCAGCTTAGAATGCATCTTCTCCCCAATTTTCCAGTTTAATTTTTTTATACATCAGTGACCCACCCCCCTTTTCTATGGTTTGCATGTCTCAGTCCACCTGCTATTTCCTAAACATATCCTCTATTTTTCAGACCCTTTGTCTGTGCCTGGATGTTTGCCAGTTGCTCCCTTCCCCCCAAGTCTATAAGCAACTGTTGGAGTTTTAAATAGTCCCTAAATTTCATTTCAGCTCATACCTTCTTTGAAAATCTTCTCAGAGTCTTCTAGTTAAAAAAATCAATCTTTCCTTTATATCCTTCACAAATACGAATTTCTTCCTATATTATACCATTTAGCATAGTATTGTATTTGAATTATAAAGTGTTAACCTACTAACACATGTTCTTGGGTTATAAGGATCACATGATAGTTGCCTTTTGTTTCTTTTTTAGAACTACATTGTATAAATTTATTAATTGTCAACTTATTGCTACATTGAGGTAACTGTTCATTTGACACAGGGGTTTGAACATACATAAAAAATACAGTGTACGAATAATAAATATATAGTTTCTGGAGTAAGAAATGGAGATTGGAATCTTTGTTTAGCCACACAATAAATAGCCTTGGACAATTTATTTTACCTTTCTTAGCAAGTTTCCTTATCAATAAAATGAATTTATAATTATATCTGACTCATAAGGTTTTGTGAAGATTATATGACATAATGCTATGTAAAAGACTTAGCATAGGACCTTACATAGTAAATGCCCAATAAATATTAACTGTTATTATCATTATTACCATTTTTACAATTTCACATGGTCGCTATTTAAAATCAATCACTACAAAACCAAAAATCAAAATCAAATATTGAATCGAATATAAATATCACAGGTATTTGATAGAGTTTGAAGATCTCTATAGGTGTCATAGACAACCAAATCTATAACATGTAACATAAAATTTTAAGCATTTAAGTTTATGCTGATGGAAACTGTATATGGCAACCAACAGAATGTTCTGCAGTGAAGCATACAATTGACATACAGTTCACCTCAACCCACTCCAGCCCTGTTATATGCAAGCATTCTTTTTTTTTCCTTTTTGTACAAAACAGTATTTAAACAAATATAACTTGGGCAACTGCATAGAGTTCAGTTTCAGACCCCTAGAACCAGTGTATTTGGGAGGAAAAAATGTACATGTATACATCTCCATCCTAACTATACTTTCTCCAGGGAAATATTGCTTTGTTACATAAAAGCTTTGTAAAAGTTTTACAATATATGGAACTTCAAATTTATTATTCTAACATTACAAGCAACTAAGCCCTGTTTTGGGATTTGCTACACAGGAATACCTCCCCCCAAAATCCATGTCATTTTGTTTCGCCTATCGTTACCCAATAAAAATCCCAGCCTAGTCTTCAGAGTCCTACCTAAATATCTCTCCACAGTAAATCTTTCTACAACTTCCTCTAATTCCCTCCTATGAACCTTCCCTGGTACAAAATAAAACTAGAACTACAATAAAGATAAGAATTAAAAATCTGTAGAAATTTACCTCATCTAATAATTCTGAATGCCTTAACATTGTGAACAATATATTTTTCAACTTTCCTCCATTTGATACGTAACCAGTCATTGACTCATAGGAAGTCCTCAATATGTATTTGCTGAATTAAAAAAATGATAGCAACTATAGAATCAAAGAAGATTTTGTGATAGAAAGTTCTAATTAGGAAGAAATCAGGAAAAACATTTTTTTTTCCTCTTATTTCTCTCTCCCTCTCTCTCTCTCTCTCTCTCACCAATCTCTCTATCACACACACACACACAATTAGATTTGTCCAGGCTTTCCCAACTGTCTTTATTGAATAATTTTATTCTCCTTCTAGTGGAGTTATTATTGCAAAGGACAATTCACCAAGCCTGAACTATAAACTGAACACAAGCTCCTTACACGCAGGTACATTAGTCTTTAAATATCTGTAAATATAATTGAAAGATCCTGTGCTCAGTATAGGCTCTCCACTTAACTCTCCTGGCCTTTTCCTCCTGGTACACCTAAGATCAAATTGGAACTTTTCAAAAGAAACATTTCTAGGTAGCTAAGGATACCACAAGCACAGTGACAGAGGGAGAAAGAAAGGAAAATTTTGATGTTCCACTCTTAACCAATTGAAAATTTTAGCCTCAGAGCTCTATCATTTCAACCCAGTGGCATTTGGAAAATGAAGAATATGTTTCTGCCTTGGTAGCAGTCCACAAGCTATAAAGGATATGAAAGAAGCTCCCCACCGACAAGCAACCCAAATTAGAAAGT
>NW_011888792.1:14993623-15023809 GCF_000151845.1 Pteropus vampyrus
AATCCAGGGCTCCTGAGCAGGGATCTGCATTTTAACAAGATTTCCAGGTCATTTAAGTACGCACATTAAAACTTGAAAAGCTCTGGTAACATACCAAAGAACAAGTTTCAGTTAGGGCTAAGTTTAAACTTTCACTTTGCCACTTACTAGCTGTGTGACCGTGAGCAAGTCACTTAATCTCTACGTACTTGAAATTCTTCATCTGTAAAAGAGACATAATAATATCAACATTTGAGCATTATATTGAAGATTGTTGAAATAATACATATAAAATGTTGATCAGAGTAATAAAGGACCTATAAATGGTAGTACATATAAAAGATACAATGTTTGATTATCTCTGAGGGAGAGAAAATGAAAAATGAAAGAAAAAGAAAGAAGGAAAAGGAAAGAGTAAAGAAATAGTAAAAAATTATGTTCTGAAAATCAGTGAGAATATTTTTCATATTTCACTCATGAATTTCAGTCTCTCCACCCTGGGTTGCATTTTTGCTTTTTTACCAACCCTTTCCTGCTCTCTCTTTGGAACAAATATTTTTTTGTTGTTCTTTTTCTGTTATTCTCACATTCTCCAATTGTGTATCACCTCTGAGACTTCCCAAAAAGGAGTGATAGAAGTCCTGCTTAAACCTTTGGGTGGGGAAGTTGGGAAATCATTGCATTTATTCCCCATCTGCAGTTGTATTTACTGTAGCTCTGAATGTCTTGAATATGCATGCAGTGCCTGTGTCCCAACCGCATTGTACAAACTCCAAAGGAAAGATGAGCAATGGCAGTCAGAAGACGTTTACTCCTGGAAATTCTGGATGAGAAAATTCCAGTCCATTTTACTACTTACTGTGGGGTTCAGAACTAGGCTGAAGAGTTGATAATAAGGATGTTAAAGAAAAATTTATTCTGACACTGGATAAAGTAGAAAGGAAAACTTTATTCAGAACTATTGTGGTAGATGTTGAGACTATTGCAATAGGGAGAAGAGATCAGCTTAATCCCAAATACAGCAAAGACAGCTGGATATTTGAGCAATGAGCAGAATGAAGGCGTCAATGGATGGAAAATTACTAAGAGGAGGCATCAAGATTAGGGGCATTCTTGTTAATGACAGGTCAGGGTAATCAGGTATCAAGAATGGTGGGAGGAGAAATTTGATTGTATATCAAGAGGAGAATTCTCTCTCAAATGACTTAGCAGTATTCCTGCTAAACTGGGCTCTTCAGGTGAAAGATAACAGAATATACCACCCCAAAATATTTCATAAGGATTATTTTGAGCTGAAGGCAATTGAAAAGAAGCAGAGAAAAGAAAAGCTCTCTCTGTTCGTCCTCTGTTTTCCTAAAAGCAAGATATAAATTTGTTAAAGATGTCCTCCCTCCCCTCTCTACCAGAAAGGACAGAAATCAATCACCGTCTCAACCCTAGACTTACATCACCCCAGAGATGGCACCAGAGAAACCTATATAACAAACTTTACTAACTAGCCCTTATCTTGTATTAGCTCCTCCATACATCATTTACCTGCTCACAGTTTACCTTCCTAGAAGCTCAAAGTTCTTTTCCTGTATCTCGCCACTTCTCTACAACATTATTAGTCTTTGCTAAAATGCGATGTAAGCTTAAGTTCTAACCACCCCTTTGAATTACTCATCATTGAGCACTCCCACATGTGTGCATGATGCACATGTTAGTAATCATCTGTTGAAGTTGTGTCTCAAGGACCAAGCCCAAGAAAAGGGCTCAGAAGAACCTGAATAAAATTTAGTCAAGAAGAGAGACTTTGTCAGGGTCAGCATCCAAAGTACACACACACACACACACACACACACACACACACACTTGCACACTCACATGTAGAACCTATATGAAAATACAACTCTCTAAACTGTCATCAGGCAAACTCTATTTCCTAAGACATCTTTACCATAAATATAGGGTAATTTTGAGCCTAGTATTAGATGTAGAGTTTTCTATTAAATGAAGGAAGAAGGTACAAAGCTATATTACTTGTCTTTTCTTGACGTCCACCCTCCTTGCCTTGTTTCTTTTGACTGTCCCTTTTCTTGACAAGTGTATCTTATATACTAAGAGAAGCCAAGAACTATTTCACAATGGGGGGATGTGTCTCTCACTCTCTCTTCTTAGAAACTTTAACAAAAAACTAAGTGAAGATTTTCAGGATTTAGTGAGCTAGAAGAAGTGCTGTGCCCATGAAAAAGAGCCAGATTAACTTAAAATTCATGATTTTTGGACCCATCAGAGACTTGAGTTCATAGAGTAAATCAATGGCCCAATCTGAGAACAGATTGGTATCTTCGAGGATAGAGGAGACATGAGCATTTGCTTCCATGGATTAGATACAACCCCCAATCAGATGCTGGTGAGGAGAGCTGGTAAAGGCTGAGTTATGGGTTGGTGGGACGGTGTGAAGCCCAGAGAAAAAAACTAGGGGAGATAGCATGCTCTCATAGGCTTTCTTCCATGAACCCCAACAGATGCTCACGGAAAAGATCCAGGAAGGTTTCAGAGTATGTTCACTGTAGAACTGACGTGGAGGAAGGAAACAGCAACCAACCTTGAGAGAAGGGAAAAACTCTCGCCCTTAGGACACCGGAAAAAAACTCAGGTCAGCTTGAGGACGAAAAGAGAGAAAAAAGAAAAACTGAGCAATGAAGAGGATTATGCACTGAGATGAAGGAGGAGAAGAAAAGACTACAACCCTGGGACTTAGGAGTCAATGTCTGTCTAAGACTGAGGCTTAATGAAAACATGAGAATGCCCTGCCACAATGTCTTCTGCTAGCAGACTAGCACACATCAAATTACAAGAAAAAGCAGACTATTACAGGGAGAGGACAGAAGCGGAACACAAGCATGCAAAGAGATCTTTTCTGAGGAAAAGCTTTAAGCGGCAACCTGAAGAGCAGCACACAGACAGGACATTGCTATGGCATACAAATTCTCGTGCCAAGCACAAAGCGTGACTGCAGGAATTTGAAGCTCATGGTCCACTGAGGGTACACATAGTAGCAACAAACACATCATAACTGCTAACTGGATTAACTCAAATAGAAACCATATCTGAGGTATATTTTCAGATTATAATAAAATTAACGTAGAAATTAACAAAGATTTTATTAAAAATCTCCAAATATTTGAAAATTGAACAACATAAATCAAAGAAGAAATCTCAAAGAAAATATAAAAATAATTTGAAATGAATGAATATGAAAATTCAACATGTCAAAATATGAGTTTTGCAGCAAAAGCAAAGCTTAGAGGAAAATTTATAGCATTAAATGCTCGTATTGAAAAGAGGAAAGGACTTAAAGCAGTAATCTCAGTTTCTGCCTTAGGAAACTAGAGGAAGAAAAGCAAACTAATCTAAAGCAAGCAGAAGAAAAAGAAATGATATAGAGCAGAAGTAGATGAATTTGAAAACAGAAAAGTAATAAGGAAAATCAGTAAAACCAAAAACTGGTTCTTTGAAAACTTAAATAAAATTGGTAAGCTTCTGGCAAGACTAACTAAGGGAGGAGAAAAAAAATAAGAGAAAATGCAATCTACTAATATCAGGAGTATCAGGAACAATTCTATGCCCATAAGTTCAAAAACATATAAAATAGATTAATTCCTCAAAAGACACAGACTAGCAAAACTTACTCAAGAAGAAATAGATAACTAGCTGAAATAGTGCCTTACCAAGTAAAGAAATTGAATCCTCTTTAAGAAGAACTTCATGCCCGAGTGATTTTATTGGTGAATTCTATTTATTTCTATATGGGAAGAAATAAAACCAAGTTCATGCAGTTACCTTCCAGAAAATAGAAAATAATACACTGCTCAGGTCATGTTATATGGCCGACATTATTCTAGTACCAAAACCAGACAAAAGATTTATAAAGAAAGTACTGAAAAAATATCTCGTGAACATAGACACAAGAATCCTCAACAAAACATTAACTATTTGAATATAGCAACATATGAAAAGGATAATCAATCTTGACCAAGTAGGATTCATCCCGGGAAGGCAAACTGGTTCAACGTTTGAAAATCTACCAATGTACTCACCAAATTAACAAATTAAAATCTCAACAATATTTTTTTGTAGATATTCACAAGCTGCTTCTAAAATTTCTATGAAAGGCAAAGGAGCTAAGATAACATATATGATTTTGAAGCAAATGGACAAAGCTGGAGGACTCATACTACCTTTTCCAAAGATTTACTAAATGCTACAGTATTCAAGATGTGGAATCAATTAAAGGATAAATAGATCAAGTGAAACAATATAAAACACAGAAATACATTCCCTCTAATACAGCAAAATAAATTTGCCAAAGGTGCAAAGGCAAATCAAGAGATTAACAAATAAATTATGCAATTATATAGAAGTTATCTTAGGTGTAAAGGAAAGGAGTATTAAAATCTAGTGTCCAGTGATAAGAGATGGTGAAGAGGCATGGAAACCTTAGCATAAATATCACAAGAAAACTGGCTTGGTGGGGAGAAGAGAAAGACAAAAGAAAAAAATCTTTCATTACACGTGCTTTGTAGACCTTGAGCTATGCCTTATTGCTTTCTGATTCATAGCTCCATCCTCCAAAATTTTCTGTCTCTGTGTGTTATATCTGTTTCCTTCACTAGATACTGGGTTCTCTGAATCAGAAATTACATCTTTTTCACACTGGTTCCAGTATAGCCTTATCCCAGGGCCTTGCAAATAACAGATACATAAGTAATTATATCGTATCGTAAGTAATTGGCATTTCGATTTTATTTAGACTTTGCTAATGGTTCAGGTTTGCTTGTATGCCTGGCCTGTTTCGAAGTCAGGAAATCCCTAAGCATCTATTTCTTCTCTTCCTCAGCTTCTTCTAAGTGTCTTTGCTCAGCACTTGAATGTTTTGGTGACAGTTCCAGGGTAACTGTTTGGGACATGGTAGCAAAGGCAAGGGCTGATAGATGAAACAGTACTTTAGTGAAGAACAAATCAGTCTTAATCTCATTTAGAGCAGGTAGAAGCTTCCAGTTTATCACCTCCAGCTCACCTCCTCCTGAGTTTTCCTCAGAGAAAGCTTCAGCTTCTCTTTCATCTCTTCTGAAGAAGTCTTTTCCGTTGGCCACAGATGGGATTTTGTCTAAAATAAAATGATTTTGTATTTGTTTCTGTCTACTGTTCACCGTGAACTGCTGCAGGGAAGCCTTAGCAAACTCGGCTCTCTATAAGAGAGAGCCTGAGCTGCTTCTCTTGATTTTAATAGTCTATGAGAGTATTTCTTTCCTTTTCTTTCTCGTGTGAGAGATTTTAGGTAATCAGATTTCAGTTCTGGAGCTAAACCAGCTGTTATTCAGGCAAACTTTGAAGAGATGTGCAGCACAACTCCAGCTGTTTCTAGGCTGTGGAGACCTGGAGATTCTAGTTAACTAAACCCCTACGGGTATCAGAGAAAGACCCTCAAAAGCAGCAGCATTCACTAAGCAGATGGTAATTTTTGTTTGGTTTTTTTTTTCCTGCCTTACAATGTTGACCTCTCTCGTTCTTCTTTTAAACTAAGTTTAGTAATTGTCATTGAAGAGTTAAGTGGATAAATCAGAAGAGCGAAGTAGGAGAGACTAAATTTATAGGAAAAAAAATAAGCTTGGGCGCAGGGCTGGCAAATCCTCTTTCAGACTGAAGACAAATAGTATAGACAAAATGAAAGTAAAAGAGTGATCTAAAATCAAAGAAAATGGAAGTTCTTTGTCCCAAAGGTTACCATCCTGAGGTCACTTTTTACTGTGGCCATACACAAATAAAGAATGCCTGGCCAGGAAAAGTAAAATAAAAGAGGACAGGACTTAATTCTCTGTAATTCTATGCATTCTCGGTTTACCCTTCCATCTCAGCATAAGACAAAACAATCCTTCTTTAGGATGAGTTCCTTTTATTTACTTCCCCAGTTAGAGCTATGTACACCATAATATGGTCATTTCCTCTCAGGGTAAATGCTTCTATTTTACAGATTCCCAGAAAATCTATAACTCAACCCAGCACATTAACTTTTCTGAGAAGCAGAAGTGCCCTGAGCTTTACAAAGTAGAAAAGTGAAAAGGACCCTCCTGGGAGGTTACTGTGTGCTCACTCTCAGCCAACGCAAGTTGATTGCTCAGCAATAGAAGGCCACAGGAGGAACACGCTGGAAATAGGCTTCTGCTCCACCTAGTCCAATTGCCACCATATATGACCCCACCCCATGAAGACAACATTTTATAAAAAAAAAAAAAAAAAAAGTGTTATGCCAGTAACTCATCTTTGCTTTCATGTCACTAGTCTTACCAACTTAGCAAAGAAGCATAGAAAATATTTAGAGATTAATAATCAGATTTAATATCTATGGTGGCAGCCAAAGTCACTATTAACTAGAGGAAAAATGCAAATCACCTGACCTATCCACCTGTAACAATATTCTAGAACTGTGAAACTTCGTATTTTACCAAATTGCATACAGAAATGATGGAAATAAAGGTTACTTGGTTGAAAAATAATTTATAAGGAAAGTATGGAACAAACCCCCCCACCCCCAAAAGGAAATTAATCAGATTATTTTCTCACCTTCAAGTGATTGTCACAGATGTTTTCACAAGTCTCAAGACATCTGCTGTTCATCAATTTTAGAAAATACACAGTGTCCCTATAAAACCAAAGTAATTACTCTTATATTTACAATCTGGAGGTTTCCTACTTGTTTTTGTACTTTGCTTCTATAACTTATACTCCTCAAGGAATTAGTTACTCTAGGCAGCTTTTATTCTGAGGTAGTAGAGATCCCTTAATTCAAGGCATCAAATATGAGCAAAAGAAGCCAGAGGATAATCTATTTGTATTAAGCACTACTTTGTCTGCTTTTTTGGTTTTGGTTTTTTTAATCTGATATTTATTTTCCTAAAACAAATTAAGCATTTGGCAATTAACGTGGACTGCATAATCATTCATTACAGAAAGCAATTTTAGGACCAAAAATTGTTTGTTAAATCAAACCTCAATTTATTAGCTGTCATTTTAACAAAACTATTTAGGATGGCTCTTTATAACAATTTCATCTTTGGAATCGCTTAATACTTAGATATGAAAGAACACTTTTTAACAGAAGACATTTTTGTTAGAAACAATTAAATTCACAGATACTAGAAATTATATATGTAGATACCTAAGTTTAAAAACCAAAAGTATTACATAGGTACATTAAAAAATCTGAAACCAAAAAATAAAGTTTAACTTATAAACCAATACAGGATTTGATAAAGGGATATAAATTAAAAAAGAGAAATCTTTACCTTTTTATTTTATGATTTAAGTAAAAGAAAAAAATAATAAGAAACAAGTCTATGTGTTGATATGTAAATCTAATTGCAAATGTGTTTCTCTATTGTTTAAATCACCCATGTTGAATGAGTGCTTTTGTTTTCTCTGTTCCTGTGGGATATATCAGGTTAAATGTCAACTCTGGCCTCAAAATGTCCCCTCAAAATCCTGTCTCTCTTTCCTCCAAAAGCAGGTGCATGAAATAAACCAGCAGGCAGTCAAAGTTGAAATTACATTTGTGTGTCCTAAATCATGACATTCAGTCTTGAAAAGAAAGAAGAAAGCACAGATGTCTTTTCACCAAAGGACCTATCTCTGTGGAAAAAAAGGGGGCGGGGGGAGACAGGAAACCACAGAGACACACCACATTCCTGTTCGTTCCAACTGAGCACTTCCACAGACCTTCTTTGTATCAGACAGAATGGAGACCAGACTCACAAGTGTCCAGGCCAAGATTAGTGCTGCACATTCTCAGCAATTTTGTGTTCACTCTGCTCTCCTTAAATGACCAAAATATTAACATGATTTTATATTTGATCATTAAGAATCTTATTTCCTGAGTAAGCAAGGAAAGCTTTAGAATATTAAGAGAGAGAGAGGGAGAGCCTGCTGAGACGTGCATGTGGGCCCCTTCTGGACCATCCCTTGGCTACAATGACCAGTACTGCAGTCCTTTCATACAAATAAGCTCAGCAATCTCCCTAGAATGAACATTTGAGTAACTTCTAAAGGGAGCTATTTAGAGACCTAGAAAAGTAATTCAAACACTAAGATTAAATTGTATTGTGCACCTGCATTTTCTTTCGTCTTCAAATGTAAAATCTAGAATATTTCCCAAATTATGCTCCTGGTTTGTGTTTTATTTTAGTTATTTTATGTTTTGAATACATATTTCTAGCTTTTTGAAAAGTGTAGGAAAATGAAAACAAAACAAAACAAAATAAAAATAAAATTCAGAGATAACCCTTCTTTTGTATGAATGCAATATAGAAGGAAAAGCTCCACCCCTACCTCAATTCTACCCCCAAGGTTATGATTATTAACATTTGGTTCTTAGCTTTCCAGACTTTTATTTCTTGCTTGTAAGGATATGTGAGTGCATGCAAATACATGTATACACACACATTAATAAATAGCATACTCATATACACTTTACAGATTTGACCATACTATATCTGAAATTTGCACTTTAAATTCATTAACAAAATATCCTAAACATATGTACATTTACCTCATTTAACAGTTACATCTTATCATATAGTGATTTTACACATTATATTGCTTGCTCGGTTCCAAATTTTGCTATTACAAATGTGTATTTTGGGACAGATAATCTTTGTACATAGTTGCATATTACTCTAGGATCAAATCCAAGAACGACAAAAAATTGCTGTGTCAAAGGGTTTGTGACTTTTAAATTTTCATGAGGGCTTCCTAATTGTCCTCAATCACTGCCAGCAGGAGTGTGTGAGGGTACCTTCTTTTCCTCCATGCTTGTAACTAGATATACCGCTCTTTACAATTTATACTATAACTGATAAAGGAGATAGAATTTTGTCTTGTTTCATTTGGATAGCTTTTCCTTTAACTTAATGAAATTTAACATTTAATTATATATTGAGTAGCCTTTTATATTCTTTTCTGTGAATTGCCTGTTCAAATTTCGCATCTTTTTTTATTGTTACATCTGCATTCTACTTACATCTGTCTTTCTATTTTTTATAGATGTTGTTTATATGTTATGAGCCATAACTCTTTTCTTGCTAAAGATGTAAATATTTTCTGAGTCTGTTCTTTGTCTTTTAAATTTATTTAAGGTATATTTCGTCATTCAGAAAAAATTTAATTCAATGCCTTTAAGCATATAAATTTTCTGAGTTTGCAGTTTTATATCTTATTTAGGAAGACCTTCCTTAATAAAGAGTATAAAATATTCCTCTGTATTTTCTATATTTTTTTTTAAAGTTTGGGTCTTTTATTCATCAGTTCATCTGTTCTATGTGTGTAATGAGTTAGGCATCTAAATCTACTTTATTTCAAATTACTTACTACAGTGGGTTTTGGAGAATGAGAAACATTTGCTAGGAAAAGTGCCTTACCATTATTTTTCACTTTTGAATTCAATCTCTATTCCACATCTCAAGGTCCTACCTTCCACACACACACACACACACACACACACACACACACACACACACACCACTACTACCACCACCACACCCTGTAGATTAGTTCAAAATCAATTTTTAAAATGCTTCTATCAAATGAGGATGAATTGATATACTTTAATGTTGTCCATTCAGATTGGTAGATTTCTCTGTTAACTACATTTTTATTTTATGACTATCAATTATAATTTTTCTTTACATAGGTCAGATATGTTAATAAGAGATATTAGCATGTACAAGAGGCTTTCTCATGATATTATCAGAAATGGGAAAGGTAGCTTGGAGACTCAAAAATGAAAATTGTATAGAAAAGATTAGGTGCTATGTCTATAGCATTGACTATCAGCCCCATGATTTTTTAAAAGTATGACTCCCAAGAGTTTCCTGTAATAATCAGGTAGAAAATGCAACTACTTAGTGCTAAAGAAAGAAAGGAAAAATTACAGGGAGTAAGTTACAGCCATGTGAGTTAATAAAACTCTTAGCCAATTTTTATTGATAGTTGCTTTCAGTTTTTAAGTGACAACCCACATCGAGTCCTGTTGTCCCTCACATACATCCAGTGGCAGTCCACATGGACAAAACAACCTGGCTTGTATAGTCTCATGCCACAAACTCAGAACCACCTGCAGATACTTCCATTCATTTCATCCCGCTGCTCCCTGGTTCCAGCTTCTACACAGAGCACCAGTAATAACTGATTTTTCAAACAACTGGTGCAGATGTGAACTTCTAATTGCTTACCACAGTGCTTCAGGCATTTAGCTTTCTGTTTCCAAGTTGAAAGAATGAAGAAATGTTTGGGTACAGAAGGATATACCCAGCATTACAGAAGCAAGCAGAACACAATAATGCCTTAGAGGCCAGTGGGTTTGCCAAGTAGCAATACCCTCCGGATCCCTGAAAAAATCCTCTGTTCACATAACTAATTCCCATACACAACAGATTTACCTATTTTGTGTGATTTTGACAAAAGTTTTCACAAGGGATTATATTAAATATCATTCTAAGAAGGAAGATGTGCTTTAAATTATCTAGTATTTTCTCCTCCACTAAACCTTGTAAGGCAGACATTGTTGAAGTCACCATAGCAGATTGTTTCATTCAATGCCATCTCATGATTTTTTTAAATATCTAAAAAATTATAAACATTTGCAAATATAAAAATCTTATATTAGCTTTTCTTAAAAAATCTTATATTGTTTTATATTGTTAGTTAAAAGAGACAAACTATGGTATATCCACAAAATGGAATATTATTTAATGATTAAAAGAAATGAGCTGCCAAGTCATACGAATGCATATTACTAAGGGAAAGAAGCCAATATGAAAAGGCTGCATACTATATGATTCCAACTGTATAACATTCCGGAAAAGGCAAAACTATAGAGACAGTGAAAAGATCAGTGGTTGCCACGACTGCTGGGATGAAAGGAAGGATTAATAGATAATACACATGAGATTTTTAGGTCAGTGAAACAGTTCTTCATGATACTGTAATGGTGGATATAGGACATTATGGGTTTGTCAAAACACATAGAACATACAACACAAAGAGTGAACTCCTAGGTAAACTATGAACTTTAGTTAATAACAATCTATAAATACTAGCTCTTCATTTATAACAAATATACCACGCTGATGCAAAATGTTAATAATAAGGGGAACTGCTTAAGAGTGTGTGTGTGAGGGGGGGTCGTGGTAGAGAGAGGTAATATAGGAACTCTGTGCTTTTGCCCAATTTTTCTGTATATCTAAAACTGCCATAAAAATTAAATTCTATTACTCTAAAAAATGCAAAAAAAAATTAAAACAATTTAAAGGTGAAATGCTGCATTCCCTCAAGCACGTTTGTTCACTAGAATTTGTGATAAATTCATAGCTATATTTAGTATTTGCCACTTGAATGGACCGATGACCTGTTTTCTACCAAGTTTTCTTGTACAGTAATTTTCTTTTACAGTAATTTATTACATTCCCTTTTTGGTGCTATTTTAAAACAAAGTAATGCAGAAAATGATTTTGTCTGAATCAATTTACAAAATTGGCTAAAGTTTGGGAAGATATGAAGGGACAGGAACAGGGAAGAGATTGTGCTTCTGAAGAGAGTGCTTTGGGTTGTGCTTAGGTTGTTTCTCATTTTATGGTCTTCAGACTTATTGGCATAAGCTGCGTTCCATTTATATTATAAATTCTAAACTGGGTTGTCCAGTTTAAAATCTACTAGATGCAGCCAAAACACTCAGGCAGATTGCGTACTGGCAATCTCTTTGCCTCTCAAGGGTGAGTGCTGAAATCTGGATGGTAATGACTGGTCTCAAGCACATCTGAGCTGGTGTCAGGAAAAGGGATCGGAATCCCAGAATGCATCTTTATATAAATAAACATCACAGTAGATGTGAGCCAGGGATAAGATACCAGGAGATGAAATACAGCATAGGTTGCATTTCATTTCAGAGAGCTGTCAAGCTGGGGATTGAGTCTATGCAGTACTGAGATGTATGTTCTCCAAAATGTCTCCTGCTCTAAACCACTCAAAAATAATGAGGAGAATCTTCTTCCCATACATTCCTGCAAGCAGCAGAGCTCAAAAGGCATGGCTGGTTTTAAAAATAGATTTTCACATTCACGCAGATTCTAAATGGCAATATATTATATTCCACAGGCTTTTATCTTTGTAGCATTACCCTGTGTACAATTTCTTAGCTGGGGTAACAAAACAGACAATATATATATTTTTTAATTAAAAAAGAAAACTACTATTTTTCTTTGCCGAAAATCAATTTTTAATTTAACTTCTATAGTATTTTACTCTCTTATCTAAGCTTATTTTAAAATATAAAATGGCTTTGCAAATGTTAGAATTGTACTATCTCAGCATTTGGGACATGTGCTTCTAGGGAATGAGAATTAAGATGACCAGATATTGTCTTCATTATAATAGCAATGATACTTCTATTTCTGTCCATTAACTTGAGGAAACTTTCCATTGAGTTGTAATTTCTTTTTCTTTTTAATTATATATGCACTAATTTATTCAGGATTCTACAGAGCTCGAAATATTCATTTTTTCCAAAATTTACTATCATAACTCTTCTCTAGTCCTCCATGTAGTATATTTATATATATGCATGTGTGTATATATATATATATGTTTATAGAACATGATTTTATTAATTAAAATATGTTATTTATTATTTATAATTGTACATAAATATCATGTACACACTATATATATTAAATTATTACAAATTAGAAAGCATTACAATAGTTAATGCTTTAATTTAGTTACCTTTTATTCTAGTCCCGGAAGATAGTATAATTAAAAAAATACATAACCATCTTTTAAATGGATTTATGGTAGCGGTAACAAAGAAAACCTTTTTAAAACACCAAAAGTAGTAATGATATATTTTGTTTTACATGTTTATGTTTATATGTATACATACATATAATCACATACACACTTTATATGCAACATAAATAACAATCTTGGGTATACTTCAGTTTCAGTTCTTGATTTTATTTTATAAGCACATCACAAAAAAAAAAAATGACTGAATCTATTATGGAAGATTGCCCAGTTATTCTAAGTTGTTCAAGACATAATCCCCTAAAGCTATACTGTTTACTTATTAATATAATGACTGTAGTCAATTTGCAAAGAATTATGCATTTACAAATATCCCTGTTTCCTGTAGTTTCGGTTTTCCACCCTTATTAACATTATTGTATATATAGTTTTCATATAAAATATTTTTCAATAAAGGAGTTTTAATGGAACAAGAGGAAACATTACATCTTTATTAGTATAATCTTATGTTGAATTTCAAGTTAGCACAAATGAGTCTCATTTATGATACTGTTATTCCTCACATGAAATATTCTATTAATATTATTCATGACAAGTTCTCTGATAGGATTGTGATTTCAGGTTAGCTCTTCTTTTTTTAATAAAAATTCCAGAATCAATCCAGAAATAGGTGCTACAGAAAAATATTAGGCCCAATGTACTCTGTAACAATCATATCCAAAAAGATTAACCCATACTTGAAGGGGCACTTGGATTTTTTTCAGTTATATCCAGGGTGCCCTGAATTCCTCTTTACATCCTAAACAAATTGAGTTTTTTAAAAATCCCAGTCGTGAAAAAACAAAATCTCAGACTCTTGATGTTGTCACAGATGGCAGGGGTTAGTCTAAATCTCACCAGTTCCCTCCTAACCAGAGTTTCTCATCCATGGCACTGTTGACATTTTGAGCCGGATCACTGCATGTTGCGGGGGGACGTCCTCTGCATTGTATGATGTTTAGCAGCATCCCTGGCCTCCACCCACGTAATGACAGTAGCATCCTCCAACAGCGTGACAACCAAAAAGGTCTCAAGACATCGCAGCCTTTACCCTGTGGGGCAAAATCCCCCAAGTTGAGAAATATTGCTCTAAACCTTCCCCAGCACTTTTAATCCAGAATCTGCTTGAACACATCTAGTGATAGGGAAATTGCTATAATGCGAGCATTCTAATTAAGCATTTGTAACTTTGAGCTACATTCGAATCAAGGTGACAGACATATTGTTCGGATCACTGCCCTTGTTTATTCAACATCCTCTACTTCCACCTAGAAACAAACCACTCTTCTTTCAAGACCCATATCAAAAGTAGGATATTTATGAAGCCCTTCCTGACCTTTCCTCAAATGTAAAAGTGACCTTTCTCTCCTATGCATCTCTCTTTCTTCCTACCGTATTCTTCCCTCATTCACTCCTTTTTTCTTTTCACTTATTTAAAAAAATTAATAAACTGCTATTTACCAAGCACTCTTCTAAGTTGTAGAGTTATAATATTAAATAAAACAGACAAAAAAAATTCTTCCTTCAAAGAATTTATATTCTGTAATGAAAGTGGAAAATGATAATTATTAAGATAATGATAAATTCTAAGAAAAAATAAAATAGAAAGTGAGATAATTGAAACTTTGTAGAGAATCATAGAGGTCTCACTGAGAGGCGCTCTTTTGAGAAGACAGAGAAGAGGTGTGGGGTGAGTCACACAATGATCTAACAGATAAATATTCCAGCCTGAGGGAAGCACATATATAACTAGAAGACTGCACTGTGTTTCATCCTTTACACACATAGGGGAGACAAAGCGGTTCGTTTTGGTTATCTACACATTGCCTGGAATATACTCAGTGCTTAATATATTTTTTTTCAATGAATGCAGACATTTTAAATTACATATTCCAATATAAGTATCCTAACTGCAAGAGTTGAAAGGTTTTACTCAATTCAGACTTCTTTAATTTGAGATTGTATGAAAATGTCTTAACACATGATCTGGAATTCTTACAGAATTCTTTAGCTATCCAGCTATGTATCTCTCTAAGTATGTATCCACTACCATCTATATATCTCTATATCTATTTAACTAAAGCAGATGTGCATATAGCAAATCAAAATGGCACACAGACTCTTGGATATCTATCCAGTGCAACACAGTAGGATTCTGGTATTAAGTTCAAGGTTTTTTGGTTTTTGTTTTTTCCACTGAAAACTAATGAGAATTCTCAATCACCTGTTACCATGTGTGGTCTTTCTTCAGGCCCAAGTTTCTCTTCCTCCTGGACTGCTCAGTTCTGCTGAGACACTCTGAATCTTACTACCTGGAGCACAGGTTGGCCTGATGTGAACTGTTTCTTCTTTGTATTAAGGGATTTATAACTATTTGTGAAAAATCCTCAGCCTCTTCATCTGTGACTAGTTCACTCTAGGGATTGGTAGTCTTTCTGGGTTGATTCACTCTCTATGTGCTCATCACAAAATCGTGTTTCCTCCGAGACTGGCTTTTCTGTCTCTCTTTGTGATCTTGAAAGAGACTCTCTCACTCTGCTTTCAGCGCTCTGTCGTGGGTGTCACTGTTGTCCATCCTCCTGTCTCATGACAATGTGAGGGGTCTCATGCCCTATGCCTTCTAGTCAGAAAGAGGAGGCTCCTTGTTAATGATTGAGATGAAGGCAGTAACTCCAATATGCATCCAGTGCAACACAATATCCATCCTCCTCTGCTATAGCGACCCAGGGGTTTGTATTACCAGTGAGTTAGAATCCCAGCAGGAAACTGATGCCACACAGCCTGGAACAATTTGCAATGACTCTAATAAAGGAAAAATTTGCAAACATGTGGTCAGAGAGTAAGGGAACCACAAAGAGGAGTGTAGTAGCAATGGGCTGATAACATGGGCCTGAAGGAGGAAGAGGAGACTGCAGTTACTAAATCTTAGAGAGGGCTGACTGACAGGGGCTATAGCCTTTAGTCACACAGCCAGCCAGTGGTAATGACTATAGGGAGGAAGCCGGGAGAATATATAGCCCTCACTCTTTATCCCTCCCTTCCTCCTGTCTTCGCTCTAAGATTGACGAAGCCCATTTGTATAGTCCAGAGAGACTGCAGCCCCTGGAGCGCAGCAGTACAGACAAGGATGGACTGTGAGCAGTAAATGAAAGATATTCAGTACATGTTGTTGAAGCATTTCAATCTCATTATCCTTTGGTCAATTCACATCTCAAGATGGATGTTCCCAATTCAAAATACTCATAAAATAATATTATAAACTATTAAAACTAACTAAGATCTTAGTTATCAATCATTTAGTCAGTAAAAAAACCCAAAATATGAAGAAATTAAATGCTTGTCCATTATACAGTGCCAGATCTGAGACAAGAAACCAGACCTCCTAACCTGCAATCCAATGAGAAATGTTTTCATTTGAAAGGA
The DNA here is from genome assembly GCF_000151845.1 of Pteropus vampyrus. Lineage (NCBI taxonomy): Eukaryota > Metazoa > Chordata > Mammalia > Chiroptera > Pteropodidae > Pteropus > Pteropus vampyrus. The sequence goes on from NW_011888792.1 coordinate 15,009,905, forward strand.
AAACATCTCTAAATAGCAAATACAGTTTAGGCTTTCTTATAATGTATGAAGTGTGTGTATGTGTGTGTATGATTAGATGTATAGATGATAAGTAGATAGGTAGGTAGGTAGATAGATATAGAGGTAAATAAATATACTGTGAGATAATAGATATTTACCAAAGTTAGAGTGGTCAGAAAGCATAGATAACATGTCAGTAGGTGCCACTGAAATACAGAGGCAGAATTTCAAAAGTTTAGTCCAGTTCCATTTAATTCACCATAGGCATTGGACCTGACAATATCATATAATGACTTCAGGAAATAGAGATTTTTTCTTTGTTCATATCTTTGAATATCTTTATACTTCAAATTTAATTCATGCTTCTAATAATTCCTCTCTTTGTAACATTTAAAACAGTAGTATTATCACATCTATTTATCTACCTCAAATATAGTAAATTTCCCATCATCAAATGTATTTAGCTATATGCTGGGTGACCATCAGAAGATATGTTGAAGAAGAAATTTCAGAATCACAAAGGTTTCTTATCAGAAAGGCAATTTGTGATATTTTCCAAACGCGAGATACTCTAATTCTAGCTATAATTTCACAAGATCTACCCTTTCTTACTGCTGTAGGCTTAGCTCACTTTGCTATATTTTACATTGGAATTAGCAATGCCTAAAATAGAGCCCTGAAATTGCTTATTTCTTGGTTCACAAGTTAACATTGTGTTCACTTGTGAAGTGATAATATGTTATTCCTTCAAGAAATGTTTTATATTCCTTTACTAATAAGTCTTAATTAGTTTACTCAATATTCACTACCATAAATAGAATCGAGTAATAATGTGTTTTTGTTTGATTCAAATCCAAGTTAAATTCTCTAAGAAGCTCCCAATTAATCAAATGACAATTCAGCACTTCCATAAAACTTTTACTATCTAGAAGTAGGTCTTCAACCTCCATTGTCTCTGCTTGTTGAAAGGTGCAACCTTTTTTTCCACACAGTTTCCTTATTCGATAACTTGTCAAAGTTAATGGTGCCGTGACTAGCCCTAAAAGTGAAAATAAGGCATCATGTAAAATTGAAGCTTGATTTTATAAAAGAAGCTATGAAATCACATTTTGGACTCAGAATAGGACCATTCACTCTGTAAATATTTATGGAGTGTCTATCTTGCCCCCAGGAACTCTTCCAGCGTAGGCGATGCATCTGTGAACACAACAGGCAAAAAGCATTCCCTCGATGAGTCTGGATTTTAGTGTGGCAGGGGGGTGGGGGTAAGAAAATACACAAGATAATTTTTTAAAATTTATTATGTGTTATACAGTAATAAGTACTAGAAAGAAGACTATAAAGCAGAAAAAGAGGATGTGTGTGTGTGTGTGTGTGTGTGTGTGTGTGTGTGTGTTTCTTTGTGTATGTGTATGCATGTTCATGTTTAGGGAATGCCAAATTTTAATTAGGCTGGCCAGGAGAGATCTCACCAAAAGAGCGACTTTTGAGTAAAGACTATTTAAGTGAAGGAGGTAGCCCTACAGATATCTACGGGATGAGTTGTTAAAACATGCGGAAGACTGCGTGAAGCCCCTAAGACAGGCCTGTGCGGCTGGAGCACAGGAAGTAAGGGAGTGTGATAGGATCATGTAAGGTTTTATAAGTCAGGATATGAACGTTTGCTTTTACACAAAGTGAGATAAGCCACTGGGGACTTTTGAATGGAGGAAAGACATGATCTAGCTTATCTTTCCACAGAATCACTCCAGCTGCTCTATTGAGAATAGAATAAAGGGGTACGAGATGGAAGAATACTAGTTAATAGATACAGTAATGACTCATGGGGAGGATAATGGTACTTGGATCAGGAGGATGGCAGTGGAGGTGATGAGAAGTGATTGAATTATTCCAGACATATTTTGAAAGCGCTGCTGACAGATCCAATGTAAAGGATGAGAACTAGAGAAAGTTAAAAGATAACGCCAAGATTTTTAACCTGAGCAAGTATAAGGATTGGAGTTGCCATTAACTGAGAATACATAGAGACCTAAAACTTAATTTTGTTGATATTGAGTTGGTAAGTCTCAAGATCCCACCAAACTCTGAATAACTCCAAATACATATCACCATGTTATATGTTTTAATTTATTAAAAAGTTGCATATAAACAATGGGTAGTACATATTCAACAAAAGAGGGAGGATTTGTAATGAAGCAATATGACTAGTTATTTTTAACTTCTAAATGTAATTCTGAACATTGCCACTTAGGCAGACTAAAACATTTCATTAAAATTAGCTATTTTATGTCCAATTATTTCCCCACCAATTAGACGTTTTCTACTGCCCGTTTCTCAGCATGCCATAACTATACCTAGCAACTATTAACAAAATATACTTCACTGAATCTTTGCATGTGCTCTAGATCATATTGTGCAAAAAAGAAAGAAAGAAAGAAAGAAAGAGAGAGAGAGAGAAAGGGAAGGAAGGAAGGAAGGAAGGAAGGAAGGAAGGAAGGAAGGAAGGAAGGAAGGAAGGAAAGAAGGAAAGAAGGAAAGAAGGAAGGAAGGAAAGAAGGAAGGAAAAGAAAAAGAAAAAGAAAAAGAAAAGGAAAAGGAAAGAAAGTAAAACAAAACACTCCACTGTACAATTCTTGGCCTAGACTGAGGGTTAACGTTGAGGAGACCGCATAAATAAAACAGCCACTTTTCTGAGTGCATGACTTATGCCAGGCCATTTAAATGGCATGTGTAAAGTAAAATCACTTGCAAAGTGGTTTAGACTGTAATTCACTGACTGCAAAGTATTTAGAAGAGTTAGATTGGAAGGTATGTGAGGAGAGCAAATTATGCTCTTTTTGTCCTAACTGCCTAAATTAAGGTCTCCAACTGCATCTTGTAATGGCATCCTATTTCCTGTCTCCGGTGAAGATTTATCACAATGAATCTGGTGAGATAATCCCTGGAACAGTAATAATGATGAAGCAATTTCATTGAAATGTGTTACAGAATGGTGACCACTTATTTTTTGTTGTCATTGCCAACAATTACATGAGTCTTTAATTGACTAAAAGACAATAACACATTTCTCCTTTCCTCCCTCAGCACGGTCTGTTCTGATTGAGGATAAAAATTATTTAAATGTTTCATGATATCTTGCTTCACTAGGACACAGCACTGGAAATGCTGAGGTACAGGACTCCTCTCTATTAGAGGAGACATGCGTGTCACTTTCTTTCCACAGCTTTTGACTCCTTAACACATATCTAGTTACTAATGACACACTTGGGATCAGGGTGACCTCTCTCCACCCTCTCCAGCAGATGTAGCCAGACTATGACAAAAGCAAAATATCAAACACAAAGGTGTATTTCTATTTTGCATACAAAACAGCTGGGTTTTAACTACTTCAAAAGATTCTAAAGCCTGAAACTTCTCTGTAACATAAAAGCATATACATGTTATGATTGGTGAAGTAGTAGCACTGCTCTAAATGAGATTAACTTCTAATTGCATCCTTCATTCATAATTTCCTGGAACCTGAAGCTTTCTGTTTGTTCCCATTTTCTCTTCATTTATTGTATTTCTTAAGTTTTACTCCAAAAGTACCTTTGTGTCTTTTGGGGTTAAAATTGATTCACTTTTTCTATCTTTCCAAACATGATTCATTAAAACACAACGTTGTTACATCTCCATGAAGGAGTTTAATCTGTCTCCAAATTAAAGTGAAAATGGGAAATAGGACCGATGTTGGCCCACTGAGTCTTCTTAATGTCCCTTCTGTCTCATTTTTTTTCACTAATATGAATCTAAAAGCTTTTCTGAAATAGCAGTTCCTATACTTATTTCCGGGTTGCGGACCCCAAAGGGAATATTTAATAAATATGTATTGGGCTCCTACTTGATGTGAGGCATTATGCTAGATGCTCAAGTGAATATCAAAAGGTATTGAAATGCCTCCTGTCCTGAGAGAGCTCCAACCTGCTGGGAAGTCTGAGAAAAATAAGTCAACAGTGACATTACACAGGCAGTCTGGGTGCAAGTGAAGTGAGATTAAATCCAGAAAAATCATAGTTTAGTTAGAAAGCATTATAACATTTTATACACTTTAATGTTTGATCTGCACAATAGCTCCATGGTCTCATTAGAGCATATGGTATGATCTCGATTTGACAAATGAAGAAAGAAGTTCACGGCAAGTTATGTGCAGAGTAACTACTGTAGTAGTGGCTAGGTCTCCTGAGTTTTAGTCTGTATGCTTTTCAAGTTAGGTGGATAAAGGATTCACCCAGGACTCAAACTTCACCCTCTTGCCCTCTCTATAAGTTTTAAGTTATTACTAGAATTTTAAACAACTCTGTATTAGTATCTTAGCTCTGGTTTTCTGGGAAACACACCCTGAAGAAGATACACATTTAAAGATTTCATGGTCGAGCCCTTGGGAACAACATCTGTAAGGGACTAAGGGAAACAGGAATTGGCAGAGGGAGAAGTTAAATTTAAATGTAGTTGCTACAGGGAGTTTTGATGCTCCTTCTTCAAAGCTGTCCCCTGTTGAGGCATTGGGGTTGGGTCTTTATGCTGCCTCATCGACCAGTCAGAAAATGTAGGGTGCTCTGTAGAGGCAGTCAGCCTTGAGCCAGGAAACTCCCATTAGCCAGTGCAACTGCCAGAGAGGTAATCAGCCGTGAGTAGCCAGCAGCCAGTTACTTGAGAAGTGAGGGAACTTTCCAGAAGTGGAGGTCTAGGTGATGCCTCACAATCTCTACTACAACTAGGCAAGGGAAGCTAAGTTGTGCAATTGAAAAGAAATCAAGCTCAAACTGCCATTGACTTAACACAGCAAAGGATTATTTCTTGCTCACAGGACCTAACCAGTGAACATCAGGAAACTCCCCTGGGCAGCTGTCCTCAGAGCAGAGACTTAGTGATCCAAGCTGATCCTTCTTGCATCTTTACCATTTCCATGTGTGGCCTCCATGGTTATGCAGGGGCTTTTCACTGCCTCAGTCTGAAAGTGACGCATCACCTCTACTCACAGCTTATAGGCTGGAATTAGTCCCATGGCTCTGCAAGAGGACTGGGAAATGTGTGCTTCCCTGTGCCCAGGAAGAAGAGGGGAACCAGATAAGGATCTATAGTGAAATTATCTCCACATCATCTTTTTGTGTACCAGGATAAATTACACTAAAACATGAGCCAATCAATCCATAAGTACTTTCTGATGACATTTTATGTAACAGTGCTATACTGGGAGTTTTGACAAGTAGTATAGCTAAACAACAAAGCATTAGACATCTAGGTGGGAGAATAGAGAATCACATCTGCAAAGAGATGTCAAAGAAGGGAGAAGTCAAAAAAAACTTCGCGAAAAAGACAAAACATTGAGTTGGGCCCTGAAAATTTTAAACCCTGTAGAAAGAAGAGCCATTCGTATCCACAATTAAAATAAAATACACCTTGTGACTACTCTAAGAACTTTTTAGAAGGTCTTTCTTTTCAAAAGTCTCGCATTCTCAAGGATAAGCTGCCATAATGGGGATAAAACAATTTGTTAACATGAGGAAGGATTAATAAATAATAAAACAGCTTCTCATAAACTGAGAAACAATTTATTGAATAGCAAAAAGCACTGTGCTAAAATTGCCTACTGAACTACATTACTCCTATTTCAAGACCTACCCTAAATTGCTAATTTTACTGATGCCTGCAGTGCGGCCCCCAACACCACCTGACTTCACTACCTGTGTAGTTCTTGACATTGCTCTAATCCTTCTTTCTACTCCCCAAAGGATCTCCAAAAGAAGCAATTTTATTCATGGCCTCTTAAAAGAATCAATTCAGAATATGTAGTAAAATTTTACACACTCATTTTTTTGTGTGTGGAAGAAAGAGAATAAAATATACAACTGCTATGTTTTAGTTATGTCACGTTTTCTCTAACTTAATCCTCACAATCCCTGAGGGTGAACAATTTCATCCCAATTTTATATATGATGACATTGAGGTTTGGTGAGGTTAAATTACTTTCCCTAAGGTTAGAGTTGGTTAAATTGCTTGCCCCAAGTGAAATTCAAACCTATACCTGTCTGATTCTAAGACCCATTTCGTTTCACTATAAAATTCCAAGCAAAGTCAATAATTCTGTCAAAGTCAGCCTACCACAGCATCCCAGCTTTATTCCGGAACGTTTTATAAGCTGAGCCCCATTTTGAATTTTAAAGTAATTTAATTACCAAAGTTCCTAATGGAGAATTTCCTAATACATCTGTACCATATGCCAGTCCTAAGCCACAGACTCTCAAACCACATTATGGAAGCTCAAACATAATTCATCCTGCGGTTGTCAACATTTACTCCACATTGACAATCTGTAAAAAGTTAAGCTAAGACCACCCAGTTTGTGAGACTGATGCTTCAGCTGTTTCTAACCTGGGCCATATCATGCTGGTGACCAGAAGGTAGAACATGCTAGCCTCATTCTCACCCTGCTGGATAATACTGTTCCTTTTAAACACTTTGAAAACTACACTCTTTCAAGTCATCTGCCCACATTACTATGCAACAGCAGTTTTCAATGGACCATGTTTGAGATGAATGGAGTTCAGGATATGTCTATCACACATAACAAGGCACTAGAGATTAATGAGACCAGATGTCTCTAGGAATCAAGGAGAAAGAACAATAGAATATTACTCTGCTCTAACCGTTGACTTTTTCCTCCTCTCATGTTTGCTGGAACAAACGGAATAATTTAATTTAGTATACAAGCAAAACTACTCCAAATAATTCAGAAAGTGTTACATCCTGGTTTCTAGGTAACCGTCTAAACAGTTGGGACCCCGGCAGGAAATTCTAATCATCTGCTTTATCTGTTCAATTAACAAAAAATAAAAAAAAAATAAAAATGAGCAATCAACAACAAATAAAAGAAGTTAAGAGAAGAAATGATCCATACAATACCAAAATAGTAAAATTGTAGAAGCTCCATAATTGGTGGGGGTTGGTCAACACATTAAAAACAAAACTTAAAGGAATTTAAATTTTGAGCTAAAGTAAAAATAATCCATTCAGATCTAGAGCACTGATTTTGCTATTGATAGAGCTGCCTTGGTAAATGCCCCGGATTTGGCCTTGCCCTTGAGAAGACGCCTTCTCAATGAGAAGCATCTCACTCCTAAAGCCCTAATTCCATCTAAAGCAAAGCAGTACTGAAAAGGCAAGCTATCAACACTTGCCTTCCAGTCCCCTGAACAGCTCAGAAGCCAAAGGGGAGAGGATGAGGAAGAAATGCAATCACCCCTCTCACCAAGCTGATCAAAATGCCCCCTCTGTAGTAATCACCAGGCAGCTGCTGGGAAAAGAGCATTTAATCTAAATGTAAAACAGAACTGTACTCCTGACGGCCAGGCTTCAGTCCACTGAGGGGAAACATGCCTTACCTTTCTCTTCCCTGGAAATGAATCAGTGTGTTCAGCTTTGAAACTCATCAGCACACCCCTGTTTTCACTTTCCCCACAAACAGATAAGAAGTCTGTAATTTTGACTGAGAATGAATACCCTGCAGGCATGATGATTTGTGTCAGATAATGCAATTGGTTCCAACAGTGTGATGTGAGATCACAAACAATGTGAACAATCAATCTGCAAAATAAAATGTCTTCAGGTCCAGTACTATTCATCAACAGCATACAGAAAACAGCTCATGCACAAAACAACTCTAATTATGGATAACCAGCTCAAATTATGCTGTTCGTTTGTTGATGGCATCATAGTGATCGAAATGGAGAAGTAGGCTCAGGAAGAGGCTACATTTTTAGTGTGGAAGTTTTGTGGGATTACTAGGTGTTTAGGAACAAAATCTGCAATTCAGAGAGTGATTTCTCTGCCCAGCTTCACAACAATGCTAAGAAATGCATTTACCTCTGCAAACTTAACATAACTGCTTATCTAAAACGTTGCTTTACCGTGGTGTCATGAGACTCAAACCACTAAAGACTTTTTACATTCTCTCTCTTCTCCTTAGTAAATGATGTTTCTTCTGAGGAACTCTTCTCCCCAGTGCTGATGCTTTCTCCCATGGAGCTCCATTGGTGTGAAAAGCCTGGACCCTCTTCAATCCTTTGAAACACATTGACTGATACAGCTGAAAAGATTAAGTTAGGTGCAGGTTCAGCTCCTCCTCTTTCCTGGGGCTGAGTAGCCTGCAGAGGGCTGATGCTTTCTGTTAGTGCCCCTGCTCATACTTTTATCTGAGGCAGAGCTTCTAAGTGCAAAGGACTAACCTGAACAAAAGATTCCATCCCCCACCTCACCAGCTTTCCCATAGGCAACAGGAATTCCCTGAGGTGCCTTCAGGGTCAGGCACATAAAATGTGTCCAGCACTTCTGTGACGAGTTAAAGCAGTCATGTCCAGGGATCCAATATTAAAAAATTCATTCATTTTTCACAAAAAGATACATATTACAACTTACCTTTATCAGTTAAATAGGTGATACTCAGATTTCCTCTCTGCCTGATTCCTTGCCTTAATTCTCAATGTATTACCCTGTTAGAAAAGAAGATTTTTTATTGAAACTCAGAAATCTAAAGAGTTAAACCTTTATAAAAACTATATGAAAATGCTGAATAAGAATTTGGGTGTTTGGTTAGTTCTAGATTTGCTTTGCTGCACTTCAGACCATCACACTGAGAGAACAATATGAATTGGTGCTGAACTCAATGACTTCTCAATGGAATGACCATTTAATTCAAACCAGAAAACATTTTGAAAATTAAGGGAGTGAGAGGTGGGACAGTTAATAATGGCACTGGGACAAATGATGTACCCCAGGGATATTCCAGGAAATAGGATCTATTGGACTCTGCATTTATATGAGAATTTCCAACCAGAGATTCTATGAATTCTCCATTTGTCCTTTTAGCCTTATGTTTTTTTCTCTCTTAATGTTCTACTGCAGCTGTCTAGCTTAAATGAGAAGCTCTATTAGCAAAGCTTTTAATTAACTCAGTGTTGTTTCAAGTATATTAAAATATCTGAACCATGTCTATGTCCACACATCTGTTTATATCCCTATCTTTTCTCTAAGAAAGTTCGCTAAAAGTGAATATTTTACTTGTAATGAGGAAAGGCTGAAAGGTTGGAGGCCCCATGAGACATCATGATAATTGAGGCCTGGGTTGCTTCATGATCAGCATTATCTGGAAAGCTGCCTTAGTTCTCCACTCCATTTTGAAGTTGACATAACCATCGTGTGTGGTATTGAGAACATCTGTTCCCATGATTCCCAAGAAGAGAATATCATGAATCACTGCTCCCCAAAAGGTTTGCATTTTGCTGAAAGTTGACTTCGATTTTACTCGAGGTCTTAAAAGTCCCAAAATACGTATTAGAAATTCACTTCCAAGATATTTGTAGTACACAATGTTTTGTAGCACCAGACTGATATGAGTTTCTCTGTTAGTTCATGAAAGTAAAAGCAATGGGAATTTTTAGGACAGTGGCATATTATTTCATTCTTCCTGCCCCCTCAGAAGACTCAATATTACTTGGAAGATTCCCAGGGAGTCTGTAACTCATAAAAGTTATCTTCTGCCATCAATGAAGTTTAAATTCTCTCCTCTAAGAAAAGTTAGCTATCTAAAATGTATCCATATGTATGCTATATTTTCATGTACTTGAGAAATTTTATTTTATTTCATAAAAATAAGAGTCGTAACCCTACATAAAGGTTGGGAATCTAATGATTTCCTCCATCCTTTGAGTGAGACAGGAATACCTTAGATGGAAATGTTGTTTAGATTCAGTGGACCTGCAATGGCGTAGAATGAAAGAAAAAGTCCTTCTTAAATATTTTCCTTCCTCTTACTGTAATTTGCTTTATAGATAACTATTTAACCTATTGAGCATCAAGCTCTTATTTGATGTGAAAAGGCAGCAAAATTAATGATATTCTAAAAATCGTTCCCACTCAGCTCCGAATTAGCCATTTCTCTAAGGAGCCCTGGTTCTTATTTTTGGGGAATGGTGTTAGAAACTAAGATCTTGGGCCTGGGTGAGCTCAATATTACTTGAGCTTCAAAGTTCTTTCAACAGACAGAGCTAAAAAATACATAAACATATGCTCAACCATGTATATAAGCCTATCTATAGTTATTTCTTTATCATTTGTATCTATATTAAGTTAAACATGAGTTCTTATTGATGTCTCCAACTGTAATCCATACCACATAGTTCATTTTAGCCTTACTACCTTACTTATTCCCACTCCAACAGTGAGAAACCCAGCTCCCACCATCATCATCCTTTTACTTATTTGTTCAGTCCCATTATATGTGTGTAGCAATTTCATAATTAACATATACTCACTAGAGAAAAAACTTCATCAGCTAGACTACAGTGTTTGTGTACATTTCCTTTTGTATTTAGTCTTACAGTTTCTAGTCAAAACACAATTTTTCAAAGTTACTTAGATTAGAGCTTTTCTTCTTGTCTTCAGTAAGATTATGCTATACACATGTAATACAGTCTGCATTCCATTTTAGGGTCCTGGATCTCCTGATTGATTTTTTTTTTCATACATTAAGATTCATTCTTGGATACTGTAAAGTTCTAAGAATTGTGACAAGCACATAGTGCCACTACCTTAAAAATATCTCCTGTGCTTCTTAAGTATAAACAAAAGGTAAAAACTTTTACCTGCTCAAGTTTTTATTTCATTTATTATAAGCTCCTCACTAGTAACTAAATCAAATTAAAAGTATAAAAATGCTTTTAATTACATCATAAACACCCTTAAGTACTACAACTATAAAGAGATCATTGAAATGTGAAGAAAAGAGAATATTCCAAGGAAAAATCAAAACTATGAGGACAAGAATCCAAAAATGCTCCAAATGCAAATTCATAACTAATTCCCCAGTTTCCTATTTTTGTCTTACTTTCTGTGTTTTCAGAGCCAATTTTTGCCACCTTCCGTATTATTAAAACATGGGCCTTTCCTCTCAGGACAGAAATGATTAGATCTGCAGATCTTTAAGAAAGAAGTGAGAATAGGTTGAAATAGGCCGTAGTAGGCATGGGGGTGACTTCCCTTCCCTGATCTATTAACGTCATTTCTGAAAACAGGAGAAACACATTTGGTGTGATACTATTGAGCTTATCCAGTTATTAATTGACATTCCAAAGAAAACTGGGAACTAAAGTGGAAACAAAATTGCTCAATTCTTCATCTCACAATCATATTCTAAACATGAAGTCTTCCATCATAAATTTAAAGACTTTTTTTATAGATTTAGTGAAATTTATCCTGGAGCTGTGGAATTGTTTATATTTGCCATTGAGAAAAGGGAAGATCCCAAATTTTGATCAGTCTTTCAGCTCTCAGAAGGCCTCTCGTCTTAAATTCCAACAGCTGACTATAAATATGTTTTTAAAAACGTTTTCCTTCTATTAGTGGACACAGTCATGTACTTGATTTTTCATTGAGGTTAAAAGACACACGCATACTAAATTAGTTTATATTGCTGTTTATATTCCCACTAGCAAGCTATGAGAGTTCAAGTTGCTCCATATCCTCACCAGACTTTTTATTATTAATATTTTTCATTTTAGCCATTCTAGTGAATATGTAATGGTATTTCATTTTGTAATATTTGAATTTCTCTAATGACTAAAGATGTTAAGTCTCTTTCTATATGTTTATTGGCCAAGCATTTAGGTTCTTTACTAAAGAGTATATTCAAATCTTTTTCAAATTTATTATTTTAATTTAGTTGTCTTTTTATTAAAGAGTAGTTGTAAGAGTTTTTATATATATATTTTGGATATAAGACTTTTATCAAATGTGTTTTGCAATATTTTTCTCATTCTGTGGCTTATCACTTTATTTTGTTTAAACTGTCATTTTTAGAGCAGAAGTTTTTGATTTTGATGAAGTCATTGACATTCTATAAAAGATATAGCCATAGAAACAGAAAACAGATCAGAAGCTATGGATAGTAGGAAGGAATTGACCGCAAATGGACATGAAATAACTTATTGGAGTGGTGAAAATATCCTATATGTTGATTCTGGTGATGGTCACACGACTATATACTGAAAAAGATGACAATTTTTTTTTTCTGTAATGCATACCTGTATAAAACTAATTTAAAAATAAAATTAAATACCTGGTTGAAATTCTCACATTCTAATGGAATCATCTTCTCAGCTGTGCCTCACAATTCTGCCTTTATTTTCTTCCGCACACACTTGGGAACAAAAAAACCCCAGCATTTTCTTTTTTTAATGAGAGTGGGGTGGAGATACAATATCAGTCTCAGTACTGCCTTCCAAACTCAGAACCCCAGAAAAAAAACAAGGGCAGCAAAACAGATCAGGGAATGCAGCTTGAAGAAATGCAGAAAAAGAAATAGGGGTTGAGAGGAGAGAGATTGAGAAAGGGAGGTGGGGTGAGAGAGAGACAGAGAGAAAGAGAGAGAGAAGGAAACAAAGGAAAGGAAAAAGAAAAGGAAGCAGGCCATATAAGTATGTTAGCCATTAAAATCCATAACCTTATTACACATTTCTTCACAATTCCTTCCATTAAACCATTTAACCAACTCAGACATTTCAACAGGATAAACTCTATTGTGTTCTTTTCTCATACCCAGTGCTCTTCAGGGTTGTCATTTGTGCAGGAAAACTGTTTTTTTTATAGCTGATCTAAAGAAAGTATCAGATGGTAGCCAGAATAATGCATCTTTTTCCCTATTAGATGCATTGTTTCTCTTACTTAATGCCAGCCTTAGACAGACTGTATTTTCAACAAATGGAATTTTATACAAACTGTCACTGCAGGGTCCAAAAGGATTTGTCTCTTTTAGGAAGCAATTTCTAACCTCAAGATTACAGTTTATATCACTTATATCCTTTCCTTACTAGAATACAGAAGGCCTCTAGGGCATAAGAGTAGGTGTTTTGTATATATGGATTAAACTAATCATTTTGGGTTATCAGTTTTTCATTTATACTCTACCACAGCTAGACTAAAACTTTAAAGAGATGAGCCAGTATTCTTTTGGAAATTTTTAAATGACAGAGATAAGATAAAAATATATATACTATATACTTATGGGAAAAATATCTTTAGGCACGTGAAAATTAGAACCACAAATTGTACAGATTGTGCTAGTACCTAGTTGTGTGATTTTTACTTTTAACACTCAGTGGGCCTGAAAGTATTTTACCAACCTATCGCCAACAATAAAATCCAACGGCATGGAGGGTTGTTTACGTGAATATTTCAGACAAATGCATATGTAGATGCTACAGATATAGCCTTACTTATCAAACATAATTTTACTCAGCAAAATGACTATGAATCATCAACACTCTATTTTCACTTGGGCAGCTATGTTAGTTCCATGTGCTGAATGAGAAAGTATTCGTTAAACTTGTAGCACTAAACATAGATTCTTTCTCTAAAAACTACTCCTAAGCCAAGCATCAGAGTGACTCTTGCTATCCGTCCCTTCCATTTTTTGCATTTTTCCTCATATTAAACCTCACAACACTTCCATGCTCCCCTAGTCCTCTCAAACTTTTTATGACAGGAAACATGGTAAGTTGAAAGTACTTTGCAGAGTATTTTCTTTCTGCTAGAGAAAGAACTGAAAAATATATTAATTTAAACACAAAATAACATTGGATTGTGCGTTGAAAAACTTTCTTCAAGAGCTCATTCTATCTGGAACTTGCTAAGGAACTTGAGGCTATTTACATAACTGGAATGTCTACTTTTTTATCTTAAAAATGTGGAATTTGGACTAAATGATTATTAAATTTCCTTTTAGCACCAACGTTCAGTCTGCCTTATCCCACATATGTCTCTTTCAGTGTAGTATCAATAAAGTAGGGACCCCTTCTCCCCAAGTGACAGGAT
>NW_011888792.1:15024674-15046285 GCF_000151845.1 Pteropus vampyrus
TCCTTCCTTCCTTCCTTCCTTCCTTCCTTCCTTCTTTCCTTCCTTCTTTCCTTCCTAATCAGATGTTAACCCAGATTGCTGAAATGGGAACAGGCTCAAGGCACTGAGTTGAATTAAAGCATCCCAATCTCTTTCCCCTAGTTATCTGTTTGCATCTTAGTAAGGAAACCTCCTCTAACTTGGCTATGCTCTATGTCTATTCTGTCAGCTCTTTGATACTCTTTGCCTGTCTTAAGAGTCTGAGTTCTTAAGGGAAAGGAGAAATTTTCCCTTAGTCATCTAGGATTCCTGCCTTGATTATTTTTTTCATTAATACTTTACAGTTTTAGTTTCACAGTAAAACTGAGGGAAAGATACAGAGATTTCCCATAAACCTCTACCCCACACATTCATAGTCTCCCACATTATCAACATCCTCCAACAGAATGGTTCATTTGTTATAATTGATGAACCTACACTGACACATCATAATCACCCAAAGCCCATAGTTTATGCTATTGTTTACTCTTGGTGTAGTACATACTATGGGTTTGGACAAATGTAGAAAAACACGTATCCATTGTTATGGTATCATACATAGTATTTTCAAAGCCCTAAAAATCCTCTTTGCTCTGCCTATTCATCTCTTCCCTTCTCCCACTTCTCACCTCTGGCAGTCACTGCTGTTTTCACTGTCTCCATAGTTTTACCTTTTCCAGAATGTCGTTAAATTGGAGTCATACAATATGTAGTTTTTACAGATTGACTTATTTCACTTGGTAATATGCATTTAAGTTTCCTTCATGTCTTCTCATGGCTTGATAGCTTATTTCTTTTTTATTTGAATAATATTCCACTTTCTTGATGAACCACAATTTATCCATTTACCTAATGAAGGACATATTGGTTGCTTCCAAGTTTTGGCAATGATGAATGGAGCTGTAATAAACATCTGTGTCAGGTCTTTGTATGGACATAAGTTTTAAACTCCTTTGAATAAATGTTAAAGAGTGTGATTGCTGGATCATACGGCAAGAGTATGTTTAGTTTTGTAAGAAACTGTCAAACTGTTTTCCAAAGTGGCTGTACTATTTTGTATTCCCATCAGCAATGAATGAGAGTTCTTGTAGCTTCATATCCTTGCCAGCATTTGGTCTTGACAATGTCCAGATTTGGGGCATTCTAATAAGTGTGTAGTAATATCTCGTTATTTTAATTTGCATTTTCCTGATAACATATGATGTGGAGCATTTTTTCATATGATTATTTGTTATCTGTATGTCTTCTTTGGTGAGGTGTCTGCTAAAGTCTTTGGCTCATTTTTGTAAACAGATGTTTTATTTTTCTTATTGTTGAGTTTTAAGAGTTCTCTTTACATTTCGAATAACACTCCATTATCAGATGTATCTTTTGCAAATATTTTCTTCCAGTCTGTGGTTTGTCTTCTCATTCTATTCACATTGTCTTTCTCAGAGAAGAAGTTTTCAATTTAAAGAAGTCTAGCTTATCAAATATTTCTTTCATGAATCATGCCTTTGGTGTTATATCTAAAAAGTCATCTCTATATTCAAATTTATCTAGATTTTCTCCTATGTTATCTTCTAGTTTTATATTTTGTATTTTACATTTAGTTCCGTAATTTATTTTGAGTTAATTTTTGTGAAGGTTGTAAGGTGTGTTTCTAGATTCTTTTTTTTTTTTTTTTCGGCATGGATGTCCAGTTGTTCCAGCACCAGCACCATTTATTGAAAAAAAAACACAATCTTTGCTCCATTATATTGCCTTAGTTTGTCAAATATCGGTTGACTATATTTATGTGGGTCCATTTCTGGACTCTCTATTTTGTTCTGTTGATCTATATGTCTGTTTTTTGGCCAATACCACACTGTCTTAATTACTCTAGCCTTATAAGAAATCTTGAAGTTGGGTAATGTTAGTCTTCCAACTTTGTTCTTTTCCTTCAATATTGTGTTGGCTATCCTAGATCTTTGGCTTCTTCATATAAGCTTTAGATTAATTTTGTTGAAATCTACAAAATAATTTGCTGGGATTTTCATTGAGATTTTACCGAATCTGTGGATCAAGTTGAGAAGAACAGATATCTTGATAACATCGAGACTTCTTATCTATTAGTATAGAATATATCTATTTATTTAGTTCTTTCATTTCATTCATCAGAGTTTTGTAGTTTTCATCACATAGATTCTACACATATTTTGTTAGATTTATTTCACTTTAGGGGAGTGCTAGTATAAATAGTATTGTGTTTTTAATTTCAAATTTCACTTGTTCATTGCTGATCCTGCCTTGATTTTGAAGTCACTTCCTTCGTCCTTTCCAATGGTCAATGGATTCCTGAAAATCCTAGCTTTTTCAATGGTACAGTGTACTCTACCCCATTCAGTTTACTTGATTCACTAACCAGTTATTAAAGAAGTATATTTGCCCATTTACAATTTGTTTATTTAACAAATGCAATCCTTATTGAGAATTGTTTCTATGCCAGGCACTCTAATGGACTTAGAGCACATTATAGTGAACAAAAAAGCATAGTGTCTGTACTAATGGAGCCTAATAAGAAAAATATATTAAATTATATATTACAAATTAGGTACAATGGAAGATAAGAAAGAGATCCTATGAGGGAGAATAATAGGGATGTACTTTAAATTGGGAGTCCAAAGGGGGAATTAACTGAAAAAGTAAGATTTTAACTGAGACATTAAGGAAAAGAGAAAGCCATTTTGGAAATAAATGGGAAGTGTAAGTATTAAGCACATAGTGAACATCTGAGACACTCCTAAAATACAGCAGGGTGACTTCATACAGTTGCTCAGGTTATGCAGTGGCATAAGTTGCTGGGGACATACTTATTCCATAAATAGGTCTTGTCTTATACTAGCTCTTAACCTCTGCTATAAGTAAGAGTTTGGGACTACCCCATACATGTATTTGGTGCCTCATGCCCTCATCCATGATGCCAGGCTTCCATAGACCTTGAAAATACTAGTGGCAGGCTTCTGTCTCTTTCTGTTTCAAAGTTTGTGCCTTCAGTAGACCTTCTGCTGAACTTCGTTTCTAAACAGAGAGGCGTCTCTAGCCTCAGCTAATTTTCAGAACAGAAGTTTTCAAGCCCTGTTTGCTCGGGTTGACAGCTCTGCCCCCTTCTCCATACTCTTCCAGAAAGCTAAGGTCCAAGGGTCTGTCTACGGTTTCAGCCAAATATTGGGAAGCATGAATAACACTTTAAAAACAAAAATGTTATTAAAAAATACATTTGCATTTTAACTTTAAAAAAACTCTCAGTTTCCATTCCTTTCTGGAGAAGGTCTTTTTTACTGATACATTCTTATACAAAGAGATTTAAAAGTACAACATCCATATTTCATGGACAGTAGTCTAAGGACTCAGTTTTAAATACATGCAAATATAATCATCTTCCTTCAGAATATGAAAGTATGTCATACAAATTTTTTTGACTGTCACAAAATAGAATTTCAAAGTGACAGAAATGCTTGGGAAAAAAAGGTAGAATGGATATTTAATGTAATTAGAGTTCATCGATTCAAAAGTGTTTAATAAAATGTTTAAGTAATAAATAGGCACATTGGGGCATTTTTCTAATTCCTGCATGTTTGTTAAAACTTCAAAGAATATGTCAAATATATAGTAGAGACAATTTTAAATTAGAATAATAATTAATTAATCAAGATGTTTTTATAAACTTATTCTAGAAGTACAAGTGAGTTTCACATCCAGAACTATTAGCAGCTTACTTAAAAATTCTGTTAAAGATAATGTTTAAAAAGCTAGCATATTTGCATTTAGGAAGGAAGAAATTTTTGTATTTCATCTTTATGGGTATCAATTGTGATATTTCCTCATGCCTAAACTATAACAAATATACCAATGTTGTCACAGCACAGAGTAATACCCTAAGGAGATTACTGATAAATTACTGATAAATTAGCTTTTTCAGTTTATTTGGAAATACAAATTTTGTTTCCAAAAGAGAACTAGATTAAATATGTTTACTAAATTTCTGAAATTTAAGAAATCTGATTTATAAAATAGCTACTATCATAAACGTGTTTATTTATAAAGAAAATTCTATTCTTGAAATGTTACTTTCTACGAAATTGAACTAATCTTTTCCAAAATAAGTAGGATTTTTAAAAGGGTCTATATTATCAAGACTATAAAGATCTTTTATGTTGGTTAGCAATATAAAAGTAATACATGAGGAATGGAGTGATAGGCATAGAACTGATTGGCAGAGAGATGATATTCTTGTCAAAACTGTAACCAGAAAGTGTTCTAGACATGCCGGGCTAGGTAGCCACCACTCACATGCATTCGAGCTGCATTTGACTGTATGTTTTTTCTCCCACTTCTTGCCCTGGAAGACCCAGTCTTGAAACTGGAAACCTTGCCCTGGAGTTGATGAACCTGTTGACTGGTTCAAGTGCTGGTGCTAATTCTGGATTACAGCAAAGGCAATTCTTATCTCTGTGCTTCTCCATCTGAGTTCTTTCACCATCCTGGGCTTCTTTCTCTTCTGGTTTTCATCTGTTTTCCTGCCCACCCCCCTTCCATGCTACACACCATTCTTTTAATTTCCCCTTAATTCCAAAGATAGAAAATGAAATATGTAACTCTTGACAACTCATTAGGAGCTCTAACTTTATCCAAACAAGATTTGCACATGGAACAGGAAGGAAGTGAATGAAACACAAATCACAACCCTTCTCCCACCCAAAACCTTGAGCCCTTCTCTGGCTCCCCTCACACTCCTTGAGGCAACATACTGCTTGCTTGCTCACTCGAGAGATTTTGACCTAAGGACTCCACAAAGGAAAGACAAGGAGAACAACACTACTGAAGCTAATATAGCACATCTGGTGGCATTAGTCACTAAATGTCTGAGGCATTAAATAATAACTCACAAATTAAAAGCAATGTCTTCATTGAATGAACTTTGTGAAGAGATAAATAGGATTGATTAGTAAAGATTCCGACATACAATATCTTAGACTAATTAATTGCATGTGTGGGGCTGAATTACCTGAACAAGCATTTGATTAGAAAAGCAGGTCACATCCTACAGGCTGTGGGGTTCTACCTATTGTCTATTTTTAGGGTGGTAAAGAGACTTCACCACTGACCTGCCCCTAAACAAAATCCTGGCAGTACCAGAGCCTGGATTTGCCTTTATAGCAGCTGTGAAAAGAATGAATATTTACATTTAATCTTTCGGGATCCTGAATTCTGGTCACAGTTTTACAACCAGATTTGCTCATCTGTAATGCAGTCATCTCCGATCCAGCACTTCTCAGCCTTCTCACTTCCTTCCACACCAACTTTATTTACCAATTATCTCATCTTCATGCAACAGCTTCTCACATTTAACAGCCTAACACATAATTTGGGAAGTTAGGAATAATTATGACAACTCAATAGACAAGGTCTTGGAATTTATACTTATTTTAGACAAGTAACAAGTCCATAAAATTTGAGAGTACCTTTTTCGAGGTTGAATTAGGCAAAATGTACACCTCTTAACAATGATATCTTAATTCTAGACCTGTAATATTTGATATTATTACAATTAAAATTACTTTCAAAGTTATATTAATTTAAAGGGTTTATAATCAAACTTAGTTAATTTCATCAGGGACTCCAGCCAGACTTTTTTTTTTTTAAGGGAGAAGCTAAATTATGTGTGAAATCTCCAGGGTAGCATTCTATGCTAGGTTACCATATTGTCATGTGTGAATCCTGTCTCTATCATTTATTAGCTGAGGAACCTCAATTATTGAATTTGTATATTCTTTGGATTCCTCATCTTTAAAATGGGAATAATAAGAGTGTTTTCTAGGGGGATTTGAATGAGTTAATACACATAGAGAACTTAGAAGAATATTTAGTTCATACTACATACTCAACAAATGTTAGGTAGTATCTGTGTTTCTGTATCAGCTTTTGGAAGCACAATACTGTATTTCAGCTCTTGAAATGGCAAAATAATGTAAAAAGCTGGTAAATGAAAGGAATTGTGTAACTCATCAGTATGAATAAGTTAAAGATGGATCTTTAGAGTTTAGAAGTTATAGAAATAGCTAAAATAGACAGTATGGGATTTAACAAATGGCAGAAATGTTATTGTTGAGGAAGGCAGCATTTCGCAAATATCTAAAGTTATTTCTCTGTATGTAAGATGTTTTGACTTCCATATTATCTTCTCATTCAAAAGAAAGCTGCTGAGTTTTCTGTCCACTTTTTAAACAATAAATAGGAGCTGGTAGTATCTCCATCATCCCTTTTCACCCTGCCTTGACCTGTCTTCTCACCTTCCTGAAGTGAACTTCCACAGCTAAGTATAAACTCTGCTTGAGCAACAATTCTCTCACATTTTGGGCTCAAGTCTTTTTATACTCTTAGAAATTTTCAGGGACTTCAAAGAGCTTTTGTTGATATGGATTATATCTATCGATAGTTACTTTAAATTAAAATTGAGAAATTATAAATATGTATCCATTTATTTAAAGATAACCATAATAAACCCATTGCATGACATATTTTTATTAAAAATAATTTTCCCAAAAAAATTTCACTAGAAAAGTATTATTTTACATTTTTACCAATCTGTTAAATGTCTAGCTAATGGAAAGAAGACAGCTGGATTCTCATATCTGTTTATGCATTTACTCTGTTACAACACTAATAGTTATATAGCCTGTGAAAACTTTACAGTATAATTGTGTGA
Organism: Pteropus vampyrus; assembly: GCF_000151845.1. NCBI lineage: Eukaryota > Metazoa > Chordata > Mammalia > Chiroptera > Pteropodidae > Pteropus > Pteropus vampyrus. The sequence continues at coordinate 15,031,420 of NW_011888792.1, forward strand.
CTATGAAATGGCAAATAATATCTTAGTATTATTATGAAAATTATTTTGAACTCACAGATCCCCCGAAAGTATTTTAGGAATCTCTCAAATTCCCTGAACTCCACTTTAAAAACCATGGTCCTCGAGAATTAATTTGTTATCTACCAGGCATTTACTATGCAGTGCTGTACACAGTTGGGCATACAAGAAAAAACGAGACATACGAAACCTCTTCAGATTACTTATATCCTTGCTAAAGAGATTCAAAATATACATATTGAAAGCCAATAACATTTTAAACCATTTCTTCTTTTTTGTAGTGTACTATGCTAAGGAGTTTATATACATTATCTTCTTAAATGAGATTTTATACCATAAAATTAGGGGTAAACTCATAATAGTTCAGAGAAGAAAATGATCAGTCTGGCCTGAGACGACTTCAAGAATGGAAAAGGAACTTGAATAAGGCCTAGAATAATCAGTAAGACATAAATGGGAATTAAAATTGGGAAGTGGATTTCAAACTGCTCAGCATCACATGGTGTATTCAGGGTACTTTCAAGGGAACCAAATGGTCAGAGAGGAAAATGTAGACAGAGGCGAAAGTGAAAGATAACATTAGACTGGCACTTACTGTGGAAAGATTTGAATTTTACAATGAGGATATGGGAGTTTCTTATGTAAGTAATGAGAATCATAAATGCTTTTAAGCAATGGAACGACATAAAAAATGTATGGTCTAGATAAGGAAAAAAGAGAATTGGAAAGTTGGAGCACAAATTGGAGGGAGATGGAATAATGTAGGCGCTACACAATCATTGATGAATATTTTAAGAAATTTTAGATTTCATAGAATAAAGCTAGATGATATATTCCACTATCAACTCAGTCCTCTTTATCAGCATCGTTGATCAAGCCCTCTCACCATACAAAGTTGAGAAGGACTGGAGAGTATGTATCACAAAGATTCACATAAATTCTAAATAGTAACAGTTTGCAAAATCTATAGTCTGCTCTATAATTCAGTCTGCAGGGTTTTATCATCATCCAAAAACCCTATAACACACTATGGCGTTAGGCCTTACCATAAACTATCTTCCTCTGAGCCAGCCAGCCAGTCTTTTAGGGCTTACAATGTGATTGGTCACAATTGGCACTATCAGCTATTTCCTAGGGTATGCTATTATTAGGGAAAATCTCTCTGACTATGACAGTTTCATTGTAACCAATACCTTTGAATCCAAAGGACTAGTGGAGAATGAGAAATTAATATTAGCAATCATCACTTTGCTCTATATTCTGTGATCTTTTCAATAACAAAATTATTATTGTTATTATTCGCTATCATTTACTGAGTGCTAACTATGGGTCAGCTATTTTCCTAAGCAAAGAGAACCAGAACTACCTTTTTTCTTTTAAAAATGTTTTTCCAGACAGACTACCTAGTGACTTTTTTTTTTTGAGTGATGCATTCTTTTTTTTTTTTAATTTATTTATTTAAATTAGTTTCAAGTATACAGTACCTTGGTTAAACATCTATGTAGTTCATAAAACGATCCCCCCAGTTGCTTTTTTTTAAGTACCCCATTAGCTGTAACCCAATACATGCCTCTCCTAAATCCAAGAGAATCAAGGACAGTGAATCTTCTAGTCTCTCAGCATTTCTATTAAAGGAAATCAGGGAAAAGGTGGCTGGGAAGGAATTTGGTGCTACCAATCACTGTGTGTTATCATACCCAAGGCAGGACAGCATTATGACTTTCGTGGGCCCTCAATACTTTCGCTTTTCTGGGTCTCTTTTATTAAAAAAAATAAAATAATATTATATACACACACACACACACACACACACACACACACACATATAAATCTATATATACACAAAATTATATTTCATGGCTACATTGGTATGAAAGTAAATATATTACTATTAATATGGCAAGAATTAATATGATAAGAATAATTTCTTCAACCTAAAAGTCTACTCTCTTTCTTGATTTTAAAAGAAATTAAAATTTTTTGTGGCTCCTAAAAGCACTGTCGGTCGTAAACCTACTGTGCTTAATGTAGCTTGTACACATAGGTCCCCTATTCGCCAATCTCTTTCTCCCTCTCCTTTCCTATCAACTCCATTGCTTATCTTGACCCCAAGTTCCTGCTTTCCCCCAGGAGGAGATATTTTATTCCCAACTGTGTACTTGATTTCTAGCTTTGTTCTAGGAACAATGCAATCCTGTCTAAAAGGAACCCTAGCTCAACAATCAGGTGTGTTTATTCCTTGTCTCATTCACTACAGTACTAGTCCCATTTCTGGAAGTTAGGATTTTTTCATATTCCTTAGAAAATCCTCTGATCTTTGGCCTAGTTATGACTCTATTATAATTACTGGATGTTTCTTTGTTTCAAAGAACCATATCCCCAGTCTTTCCAGATGGGAACCTGCTTTGCTTTTTCTGCTCCCCCTCTATTAACCAACTTGACCCTCCTGTCCCTGGGCCCATGACCTCTACTAGTAGAATTCCATTATTTCCATATATGCCTGACCAGATCTCCAGCTAGTGTCTGTATCCTGATTTTTCTGTCTACGCACTTGTTTGAAAACTGGTAAATAAGAATTCTTGGTTTTATTTGGCTTAAATTTAAAAAAAGAATTTATTGGCTAAAGTGAAGGGATGAATTTTACATTTGATTAGCTAGTGCCAGAAACTTAAAGGATTGTATCTATATACTGCTTTTCTTTTTAGGCCCTTGGCTTTGTCTTTTTCTGTGTTGGTTTTATTCTAAGGTAGGCATTCTCCACAAAGAGCTAAGGGCTTATAATCCACCAATATAGCAAATCAAGCAAAAAAAAAAAAATTATATAGGTATGTGTAGTACTTTTTTTGTCCAAGGCTAGGTCTCAAGCCCACACTTGGAAGTTAGATTAAGGCCATCCCCCTGCAACTCCATGGATTAGGAGTGTGGATAAGATGGTTCCAGAAAGGAATGCTGTTACCAATAGGAAGGACTCTCATTAAGCAAACAAATAAACCAAAAAATAAATATCTGTTCAATTATTTCTTCTTTTCTCACTTTTTACCTGGTTACCAACCGATTGCATAACACTGAATTCTCTGGATACTGTATGCTACCTATCTGGTTAGATTTCCTTTATAACTTACAGGTCTATCTACCTCTAGGATTTTCTTTGCAATATGGGAGCTGGTTCTGTCCCCTTCAAGTCTCTACCATGCTATAGTGATCTTACTCTAATTTTATTATGAGATAGAATACCTGTAAATCTCCCTACTGTTTATTATTGAAGAAACCATCTGTAGGAATACCACACATTCATGGCATAATTCAGCATGGTGGTCCTGGTCAATAACCAGTAAGAAATTACAAGCATTCATTATGAATTCTAGAGATCAGTGTGAAAACCAAATAGTGAACGTATTGTGAGAAAAATGAAGCTTGTCTCTGGCACTAACCATCAGAGTCCAAGAGGATGGCAGAAAGTGAGCTCCATTTCTGGAAATTCAAGAGCTAAGTTGTAAAGGAGATTGGAGATTTATGCCTATGACCTCGGTGATGACATTTTCGCAATAAGTAGAATAACAAAAATTAAACTGGAAGCTTACATTTAATATATTTGTAGAAAGTTATATTGCAATTCTATGAAAACTTTTCAAGAATTCGTTATTACATTTTATAGAATAAATTGGGTTTACTTTTTATCCTGCAGCTAAGTCTGGGGCCCATGGTTCAAGAGTTAGACCAATGGTTCACATGCCTATAAGCCATGCCTTCCACCTCAAATCTGTTGCAGAGATATTCTCATCAAGTAGATAGGAACCACAGTGTTCTCCATCAGTTCAATCTCCATATTTTCTAATCAGACAAAGCCCTGATGATAATTGAGGAAAAGCTAATAACTGATGCCTTAAATAATGATTCTAATAATTAATTGTATGTTTTATCTTTAAGAAAGAATTAAATACTTTCATCATTAGCAAATAAATTAAAAGTCAGGAAATGTAATAATCCTGTTGTTAGATTGTACTATATCTGACTATGTATTGTGTATTCAGGCTTATGGCCCTAACTTATCATGATTTTGAATTTCACTCACCAAAAAAGTAGTTTCATTAAACATACTAATTTTTGAAGATATGAAGAGACTCAGAGCTAACATTAATGAATGTCTATTTATAAAACATTTGTAACTATTTCGGTACTTTGGAAGATCTATAAGTCGAAACAAACAAAAACTAAAAGCATCAACGATGTAAAATTTTCATAAAAATTTGAAATACTTAGCTTAAATTTAAAGTTAGACTGTAACAATTATTTATGATTCATCTAGTTGTGAGCAGAAGATGAGAGATTGAGAAGTTTGCTGAGGTCATGGCATTTATGGACATTTGCTCTAGACAATTGAAGAAATATTTCTGAGGCTTTGTCTGGGAGCCCAAATTACAAATTAAAATGTTTTCCGTATTTCTCTGAGTCCTTTTCCCTCTTTATTGTTTTCTCAGCATAGTCAAAGCTTTCACAGGAGAGGGGCAAGTCTAGGATGTCCATCTTAGGCAAGCAGTTTACATACTTTATCTCTAATCCTCACAACAACCCAATGAGATAGGGCTGTGTTATTCCAGTTTTACTGATGAGGTAAGTAAGGCTTAAAGAGGATAAACATCTAGCCCTGGGTTAACACAGTTACTAGGTTGCAAAAGCAAGTTGAACTCCAAGTTTGAATCTGTGTGCTTAACCATACTTTTACAGTGCCTCATTACAACCTTGGATCCACCGACACACACAGAAAGCTGTTCATCAAAGTTGAGAACTACTAAACAAGATCTTAAGTGAATATCACATAATACAAGTCTATTTTGATAAGACGATGAAGTAAAAGGGGTGAAATCCAGACTCTAAAGAGAAAAGGCAGTCCAAGAGTCCTTCTCTGTTCTAGGATTCTGGCTATGCAATCCCTGAATTCTTGAGAAAGACAGAGAAAAAGAGAATGAAATGGATAAGGATAGGAATGATATTTTCACCTCTTTAATATTTTTCTTTTCATTCCTTCATTATTTCATCAAACATTTTTTTTGTTCCTACCATGTTCCAGCCACCTGATATAAAACATCCTAGTAAGAGACAGGCCTGTAAACAAATAGTTGTAGAGTGACAAATTGCATGCACACATGCACACACGCACACACCCAAACTTAAATGGTACAGTGGAAGTTCAGAGAAAGAAGTGGCTAGATCTTCTTAAGCAGTTAGGAAAACTTTGAACAAGAGATAATAAAGAGAGGTGAAATAAATCTGCACGGAATTAAAGAAACACGAAGCAACATGGTGTATTTGGAAACTATATGCCGTTCAGTATATCTAGACTGCAGAGAAAATTTGGTATAGTGGCGAGTGAATTTGGAAATTATGGAAGAATTTAGACCTAAAAAGACTTGAGACTTTATCCTATACACACTGAGGATCTGTTGAATGGTTTTAAGCAGTGACATAATATGATACACTTTGCACATTGAAAATCATTCTAACAGAAGAAAGATTTGAGAAAGAGCCCAGTTAGTTTGTCATGATAATAATAGTAAAAGATAAGAAGAGATAAAATTAAAATAGCACAACATGGGGAAAGGAGAAGGGGTCAAGTAAGCAAACGAGAAGAAAGAGAATTGAAAGGTAGATTGGATATTGAGAGTGAGGTAAATTTAAAAGTCTAGTATAATTTCTAAGATTTAGGATTAGAAGCTTATGGGGACAGTATGGTAAAATGCTATAGAGCTTTTACTATAGAGGTTACCTTTCTAGTTCTGGAAAGACACAATAAATCGTTGATCGAGGTAAAACACAACCAATTCTAATCCTCTTTTGTATATTCAGGAGTGCACAGGCCAAAGAAAACAAGAATGATAAATTAATATTGATAACAAGATTCACTGTATAATATTCAAAGACCCATTTTATATCAGGAACAAGACATATGCCCTGTATTCGTCTTTATACAAACAGTCCCCAACTTACTATGGTTCAACATATGATTTTTCAAATTTTTGATGGTGCAAAAGCAATTTGCATTCAGTAGAAACTATACTTCAAATTTTGAATTTTGATCTTTTCCCAGGCTAGTGATATGTGGTATGACACTCTTGTGTGCTGGGCAGCAGCAGGGAGCTGCAACTCCCAGTCAGGCACAGGGTCATGAGGGTAAACAACCGATACTCTACAGTGTGCTGTGTTGGCAGCATTTTTTGGATATTGTGTGCTGAGCATCTTTAAGGTAGGCTAGACTAAGCTATGATATTTGGTAGTTTAGGTGTATTAAATGCATTTTTGAGTTATGATATTTTCAACTTATGATGGGTTTATTCAGATGTAACCCCATCATAAATGGAGGAACATCTGTACTAGGGATAATAATAAGGGCCATCTTGCATTGCCCTGAGGGTTAGCCATGTTGGTATATAATAAATATTTTTTATATTATAAAGCGTATTATTAAAACTATGTATTTTTAGTATACCATGATGTCAGATGACCTCTGGAATATTAGTAGGGGAAGAACATTTACCTATTGCTTTTCAAACTGTAATAAACATAATGACTGAGACTGAGGCACTGGAATGTAAGTTCCATGAAGAGACAGAACTTTGTCTGTCTTATTCATCAGTATGCCAAGGACACACCAGGTAAGTAGTAGATGCTCCATACATTTGCTGAAATGAACACATGCAAATCTACAAGGGGTACACAATTGTGGCATTGTTGTTGTTCTTCATTTCCTTTGATTCAATGTTAGTTATAAATATTAAATCTCAGAAAATCAAGATAACTTTCAAGAACATAATTTTGTAAACTTCTTATTATCATGTTAACTAAACAAATATTCATATTTAAAATGCATATATTTCATTCAGTAAATTTTGAAAGCGTTTTAAAATAAATAATGAAGAAACTGTATCCAATAAATATTTAATCCATGTAAAACACTTAAAAGAAAAACTTCTCTATAAACCAAACTCATGCCAAATTGAGAACAGATTTGTTGTAGTGGAAAGTGTAATATGATGTACCAGATAGGTTTTGTATATTGCATCATTTTGTTGCAAAATAATTCAGGCAAAACTGTTGCTTGCAGCTCTACTTTACAACAAGAATGATTTAGAATGCTTTAGCCAGAACTTGAACTCATTTCATCTACATTACATGACATCTTCATGTGACTTCAACCCTGATTTCTCATTTCTAATGACCAAAATATTATTGATTATTTCTTATCCCTCCAAATTTTGTTGCCGTAGAGGGAATTCAGCTACACTTGAGGACATGGCTATAGCATGGCTAATAAACATCCATAAGTTTCTCATATGCAAAAACTATTTTTTCTGTACTCCATGCTTAACACAGTGTTTGGAATATACCTATGTTCAATACATGAATGAAGAATAAATTAGACAAGGTTAAATTAAGTAACTCTTAAGTGATGATTATTCATGGTTGCTGAATAATTGGGTCAAAGACTGTTGAGACTCTCTACAATATATAGTAGTGCCCCCTTATCTATGGTTTTGCTTTCTGTGGTTTCAGTTCCCTGCAGTCAACTGAAGTATGAAAATATGAAATGGAAAGTTCAAGAAATAAACAATTTGTAAGTTTCAAATTGCGTGCCGTTCTGAGTAGCGTGATAAAATCTCGTGCCGTCTCTCTTCGTCCCACTTGGGACATGAATCATTCCTTTGTCCAGGGTATCCACATTGTATACACTATCTGCCTATTAGTCACTTAATAGTCATCTTGTTTATCAGATCGACTGTCACAGTATCACAGTGCTTGTGTTCAAGAAGCCCTTTTAGTAGCCTAGTGCTACAATGCCTATGTCACTCACCGCACTTTCATCTCATCACATAGACATTGTAGCATCTCACATGATCACAAGAAGAACAGTGACTGTACAGTATAAGATGTTTTAAGAGAGAGAGACTGCATTCACAAAACTTTTATCACAGTATATTGTTATAATTGTTCTATTTTATTATATTATTAATTATTGTTATGATTCTCTTATTGTGCCTAATTAATAAACTTTATCATAGATATGTATGTATGTATAAGAAAAGGGTCTCAAAAGGTATCCCCCATGAATAAGGAGAGACTACTGTATGAATCAGGCTGACAACACTTAATCCTTTTTATCAATCTTAATACCACAAAGAGAGAAACAACTAGATAGTATAGGCCTCCTGATATGATGAAAAGAAAACACATAATAATTTCTGTGAAGTATTCTGCCAAAAATGCAACCTTAATCTGCTCAGCTCTCTAGATATTTTTATAAGTTTACAAGATATATGAGGACAGAAGAATGTGTTAAATGGCCACAGGCAAATTTCTTCAATAAACAACTTGTAGGAAAAATTTTTAAAAAGATAACCTATGGATTAAAAAATGGAATATGGAGGTGCTGTAAAAAGAACTGAGGAAAATGGGAATAATTGAACACTTGATAATATTAAGGAATTATTGTTATTTTTCAGTCTGATGATATTTTGCATATGTTAAAAATAAATGAAACAAAAGCCCTTGTATTTTAGGGACTGATACTAAAGTATTTGCAAATACTATTATACACAGTCTTAAATTTACTTTAAAATAATGCAATAGGGCAGAAGAAGTGAGTGGAGGTATAAGAGAAACAAGATTAGCTATGTGTTACTAATTATTGAAGTTGTCTGATGTGTGCATAGAGATGCTTTATATTTTTTAAGTATAATTAATATATCATTCAATATATGTATAACATTATTCGATAAATCATTTTCTAAACATCATTCAATCCATGTAAAACTCCAGGCACTCTATTTAGCATAGAGTAATCACTTAATATATGTTAGCTAATAAAATCTCCCCTCAAAAAAAAAAAAAGCACTGTGTGAGTGGCATTTACATAAATCTATTCACTTTGTACATGCATATGATGTATTTTAACTTTTAAAGGTTTATATTGCTCTTCTGGTAATAGCAGAATAGCTTGTATCAGACTGACTCTCTCACTGAGAATTAACAGAAACTCTTAGCAAAATATATTTTTTTAAGGTTTGAATACACTGAAGGAAAGACAAAAGAAGGCATGTACTGGAGGGGATGCCGGAATCACATTAGATGAACAGCACATTTAACCACAGTTGCCCTCAGGGCCTTTCCCAGGGCCATGGAGTCCACGGGAATAGAGCTCAGATAGGAGGCAGTGTCCCAAATAGGCTGAGGAGAAATATATTCGGCTGTCAGGAAAATTCTGGAAAGGAGGAAGCCACAGAAGAGAACAAAATCTGCATAAAAATGTTTTTCAAATTATTAGCTGATTGTTGAGCTACTTACGAGTAAGATATGACTCAGAACCTAAAAGAAAGCAACAGCCAAAATGCAGTATTTCATCATTCACCCAGTTTGGTTTTGGTTTTCAAGTCTTATCAAGTTAGGGGGGATTGGTAAAAACCTCAGGCTTTCCATTAAAACCCCAGAAGTGTCACAGTTCAGTAATAAGTTGAGGACTAAGGACTATGCTTTAGGACTAAGGACAAAACTAAAAGAAGTGCCCACTAACACAGCCTAAAACCGGTCATCCACAGGTCAAGATGATTAGGCAACAATTTAATTGCCTAGCAGAACAAAACTCAACACCTTCAGTGAAAGATAACAAAATCTAGACTCTCTATAATACATCAATCCTAAAATCTAATAATTTTAGTCAAATAATACGGGACATGCAAAAAAATAATCAAATGAAAAGGCACGTAAATAGAAGCTACCCCATAAATGGCCCAGCTTTTTGAATTAGCAGGCAAGAACTTTAAAACATCTGTTACAAATATGTTAAATGATTTGTAGGAAAAGATGACAGAATGGAGAATCTTGGCAGAGAACTGGAAAGTATAAAAAAATTAAAAAATTATTTTAGAAAGGGATTATTTAATTTACCAATCAATCAACTAGTAAATAAACATATAGCACAATACATCTGAGCGGCCCTGTGTGGCAGCATGTGCACATGGTGGCCTGGAGAAAGGAACTGCACTGCTATTCTTCAGCCAGAGCAGCTTCTAGTCCCTCATCTCTTCCTGCCCAGCAGGCCTGTTTTTGAATTGGACCCTACTCTGGGACAAGTCCAGATAGATAATAGCTTGTGGATTCCAGACCACGCAGGTGACTTTTACGCTTTCATAAGTGATTGAAATTACATATTAACCATAGTGCTGTCAAATTATAACAATATATTTTTACATCCTTATACTACTTTATATTTAGCAAAGGCTATCACATATGTGATTCCCAAGAATCAGGAGCAATATGAGTGCCGTTGTCCCCTAATAAAATAGCTATGTCTCTCAGATAAGGTTTCAAAAAGATGTTCATGTCTTTAGTATCCTAAAAAGATTGCTAGACAATTAATTGGTAAAAATCCCAAGCTTATTAGGTGGAATGGCATTAGTTCTGAGCTTGGGGACCCTGAGCATATGGGGTACCAGGTGATCTATTTACTTTGTAATTATCCAAGAGTGCATGGCTGAAAGGTAATTGGCAATCCCTCAGGCACTAGATGTTGATTTACTTCACAGTTTCAACTGTAGAATCTGGCCATATACTCAGCTCTGATCTCAGAAATCAATAAAATAACAAATCATTATGAACTGATCTACAAATCCCACATATCTGAATCTGAATTCTACCATGTTCCATAATTTCTAAACTATCTTTAAAACTATTAAAAATTATTAAATGCTTTTTATCAAGCCTGTCTTTAAAACTTCTCTTTCATTTGAGAAAGAACAATATGCAGTTCACAAGATAACATCCCTGATAATGCCTTGCTTTGCCCTTAGAAGATGGGAGGGCATTCTGAGGTAGATTTCTGACATTAGTGACAGCAGGTAAGGAGGTCTGAAAGGCAGAAAGTTACATAGGCTAACCAGGTAGTTGAGATTGAATCCAGAGTCAATCAAAGTTAAATGTCCTCCCCCAAATAGCACTTAAATTCTTCGCTGAAAGTCTCACACAGACCCATTAAGGGACAAATATATTATATTGTTCCATAAACCATATGAAAAAAAAAGACATTTTCTCTATGACATCCTTATCAAGAGAAAGAGTCATATTTCTGAAATGTTTATTAAAATGTGATGTATGAACATCCCGAGGATATCTGTGAATAATTGTTTAAAATATTTTCTCTAAGTTGTCACTTGAAGAGAATTAATAAAAATGATTAACTATTTCCTCATAGGCCATATTTCAATTTAAAAATATAATTTGAATATTCAAGTTCAAAGAGTAAATATTATACTCTTACATTTGTTGATGAAATCTGGAGAAAATCTACTAAATTTTATATAACCTCATACCAGATTTACTGTGTTAAAATGAAGCATATAAAGTCATCAAAAATTTGCCATCTTTTTAAAAAAAAAAATTTTTTTATTAAAAAGTTAATAATGCAAAACTCTGCTTAATGCTGACCCCAATATGTAGAAATACACAATTTATTGCCATGTTTACACAATGACAAATAAATTATTCATTTAATTTCTAAAGATTAATCAGGGAATAATATTAATAGACTCACTTGTCTTACATCTAGGATAGCATTCCATTCCTCTACCGTAGTATGAGCCTTACCTGAGACGTCTAAATTGAATTATTTTCTAAAACAAAGAAAAGACTAGAAAATCATTTCCCCTGAGCTTCTAGGGAGGATGTTGGACCTTCAGGATGAACCCTGTGGTAGCCATAAATTCAAAGTGCACTTAGGTCTAGAAGATGCAAACAGTCTCAGGTTACTCAAGAAAGAATAAGCATTGTCTTTGTCAAAACCACTGCCTTTAGAAACCCATTATGTCTACTGCATAAATGACCATTTTTATTCAGTTCTTTTGTCCTGCAAACTTCCAGATCAATCTACGGGCAAGATGACAATATTTTTAAATCCATGGGTAGAAAATTTATCAGGCAGCAACAGTTTCCAAAGTGAATCATAAAAAAGTACAGGGTTCTGAAACGGAGAAGTGATTTAGAATATATAAAAAAAGTAAAATAGTTTCTTTTGTTTTCGTTGTTCCAAGTTTCAATGCATAAGTCTAGCATTCCCAACTTTTCTCCTCACACAGCAGTATTTAAAAATGTATGCCATGAGAGTTGATCTTTTCATAGTACAAAAGGCTCAGATGAATTATGACTGAGAAGAATAATGTGCAATAAAAACCACATTGCAGAGTGACAAAAAGAGCATTGCCTGAGAAAGATCCTGTTCTTTTGTGTGGCATTCGTCACTGGCTAGATATAGTTTATTTGTTCTCTTTGTAATGGGACCAGATGTCACTCAGGATGCATCTTTCATTCCACATGCAGTACCCAGATTGAAACGAAATGAGGTTTGTCTGCCCCAGGCTAGAGAAAGAATGACTAAGTAAGAATTAAGGCAGGATCTACATAAACTAATGATCATATAATGATTGGGCATGTCTCTATGGATCTTTGTTGTTTTCAAAGAGAATGATGTAAAATTAGGTGCGAGATGGGAAAGAGGAGAGATATAAGATCTAGAAATAGCTGATCTCACCTGTGTTAAGTCATATTTGAAGGGTTAAGTCCAGGAAGTGATAGGCCACAAGTCAGGCAGACCAAAGAGGTTAAATCGCAATCTGACTGAGGGATTACTTGAACTTGGAAATTTGAGAAATAATATTTAGAAGCTCACATTTCTTCATATCTTCTAGGAAACTGGAATTCAAAAGAAAGCGATAGTTGATAACAAAATAATAATCACACCTAATATGTGGGTAGCTCTATATATATTGAATTTCATTTTAATCCCTACTATGATATGATTCTATAGGGTGGGGTGTTAGTGTTCCACTGTAAAGAAGAGGGAACTGGAGTTCAGAGAGATTAAATGGCTCAGGGACATAGAGCTGGTAAGCAAAAGGCTCAAAAGCAGAACTGTTTCTAAGTTCATATTCGAAGCCCCATACAGCAGGAAAAAAGGAGATGACTCAAAACATTCTCTCTTCTCCTCTTCAATAAAATTCACTTCAGTTCAATAACTGGGTATCAAACACTTGCTATATGTCAAACACTGTTATGCATTAACAATATATTAATGAAACACGGTCTCTTCTTTCAAACCCTTCAAAATAATTCCGAGAAGAGGAAAATATAGAAGAAATAGATATAAGGATAGAGGCAGATATAAATATCAAAATTTGTGTGAAATATATACATACATATCAAATATAGAAGTTTATTTTTATAAATATTTCAAACTTGTAGAAAACCCACCAATTTAGGGTTGGTTATAAGGAAGCTTAAAATATATTCCTCAAATTTACCTGGTGATAATAATAATAATAACAATAATAGAAAATACTTATTAAATGTGAACAGTTAACTCATTTAATCCTCACAACAACTCCCTAAGGCAGATATATTAGACCTATTTTATAATTGACGAGGTAGTATAATTTGACCAAAGGCATATTTTTAATAAATTGCAGTCAGAATTCAAACCCAGGCAGAAAGATCGTCTCATAGATAAACTTGCCTTATAAAATATTATGCCTCAAATATCCAGAAACCTCTAAAGTTTTATTAGTTTCCCTTCTCTTACTAAATCAGCAACGAAGGTAGACAGCTGTACCCTTATATTTCAGAAAGTTTGAATGCCTGCCAGGCTCCAACTTGCATCTGAAAACATCAGTCCATGATTTCCTTTTCTTTAAGTGACCGTGCTTTATAACTTGGAATTCAACATCCTGACCTGTGATCTCAACTAAGTAAACCACAGTTGGTGGCTATGTCAATGGCAGCAGTCTGTAGGTAAGTTAATGACAAGAAAATTCTGAGCAGTAAGCATGCCCAGTACTGGATAATAACAATGGTGCTTCAATTACATTACAAGAAAGTGGTCAGGAGAGCAATAGAGGATGATCAACTTACCATGGATCAAGAAGTGAGAGCTACTCTTGCTGGAGATGATCTTTAGGAGACCTCCTCTTACTTCTTTACTTCCTCATTTATCCTTAAAATACATCCTGCAACTTTGGAGAGCATAAGTGTATTTCCTACCTTGAAACCTGAAACAGCCCAATAGTGCAATCTGAAGAAAATTATTCCAATAAAATATAACAAAATTTTCTCAAGAATACACTCACCATTTCTTTTAGGCTAGAGTTCATTTTTTTTTAGTGGCTCTATAAAATTGCACAAAATAAATTAGAATATATACATAGTATTACATACTTATACTTTACTAGAATACTCATTTTTTCATTTTTAAAAGAAATGAAAACATTCTTTAAAATAATAGAAAAGAAATTCTCACCCATTTAAAGAATGATAATCCACTTATCCTTTTTGTTTATAATTTCTGGAGAGAATAAACCAGAGATTAAGATCCAGTTACTGGTGGGTCCTAATTTTTGCTGCCATTTCTTCTGTCACTGTCACTTTTTGCTTTTCAATAACGGACACACCTACCTAATATACATGGCCTTGCTTAGTGCTGCAAAGATGCCTCTGATTGTGCAGATTCCTGGAGAGGCCACAGTAATGTCCCTGGGAAACCCAAGTTTATAGCTCTTTGGTTTACATGTACAATCCAACAATTATTCAGGAAAGACATCAGTTAAACTATGAGGTTGACTCAACAGAAGCTTCCTAGTTCATTTGCCTCCACGTAGCCAAAATTTAAAGAGGCTACTCAAATGATTCCCTACAAAAGGAAGAAGTGATCCAGGGTGACATGCAGTCTTCATTTAAAGAGAAAAGGACCTGGTTCTTCTTGCCTAACCAGTTTCTGCCTCATCAAAATTGTGCCTTCTGAGGATGTTCATGTAAC
>NW_011888792.1:15047975-15058622 GCF_000151845.1 Pteropus vampyrus
GAAGCCTGAAAGACAGAGAAGGACATTTTTAATGTACTGAAAGAACAAAACTGACAACTCAGAATTCTGCATTGAGTGAAAATATTCTTCGAGAATGAAGGTAAGATAAAGACATTTTTCAGAAAAGGAAACTAAGAAAATGTATCTTTACCAAACCTATTAGAAATGCTCAACACAGTTAAAGGAAATGATCCAGAGGGAACTTGCACTTTCAGCAACAAATAAAGATCACTGGAAACGTTTATTATTGGTAAATTACACCTCAATCATTTTTTTTTTTGAAATTTCTTTTTTAAATTAGCTAAGCTAACATCATGGTACCAATGAAAAGAATAGCAAAAATTAGAGGAGTGAGGTAGAAGTATGTCAACCCTTTTGTACCAGAATAACCCAATGAGACTGAACCTCAGAACAGATTCTCAGCTTTCTTTGATTCATTGCTTCTCAAAGCAAAATCATTACTTCTATGTCAAGAAGAAATATGTGGTTTGAAATGATTATTACTTCTAGCTGTACTATAGATGAAATACATCCCATCTTGGAGAGGTTTTCAAACCCTAGTAGAATTGATCTACTGGAAAAGAATTAGAGAATGGCTAAGGCATTCTGCAGTCAACATGCAAATTCTAGTTAATCTTTAGTTAGATTGCTTAACGAAATGCAAGTGAGGTTAATTGTGGAACTAAAAGATTAACAATGTAGCAAATTTACTGGAAGAACTAAAAAAAAAGTTTTTAAACTCTTGACAATCAAAACTACAAATTAGATTTTGCATACAAAGAAAAGCCTATAAGGTTAATTTATGGATCATGAAAGAAAAAAAGTCAGAAATTAGGAATTGAAAATGAAATGAACTGTCTGAGGACATGATTAACAAAGCAGTATAAAACCAGTGAAATTGAACCTAGTTGTTCTGTTATCAAATCACTGTTTAGTTAAAAAGCAAAAGCTAATTAGCTTGCCATTTCAGATTCTGCTACTGAAAAGGAATTTAGAAAAAACTCTGTTTCATAATTAAAAAAAAAAAAAAACAATGACAAGGATACAAAAAAGACAAAAGCAGTAGCTTTGGGTCTGTTACCTACACATAATAAAGAGCAAAAAGAGTCCCCAAGAAAGGTTAAGGAGTGCAAAACAGTGAAAATTGCAGTGAGGTGGTGAGAATAAATGTTCAACATGTTATTATGTAGCTTTTTTCTTCCTGAATCTACCTAATTTAAGAAAACTTTGCTGTTCACCAGAATATTTGATTAGCTTAAATATTTTCAAATAATTTAAAATAAGTTCCCTATTGTCACATGCATTACTCTACTGACAAAATATTTAGAGTATAATAAAATGTCATTGATACCAAACACATTTATGATTTCTTGCATGATTCAAAAGACCTTTCAGGCTCTTTCAAGGTCATTGTTATGAGATATCTTGTTCCCTTGACCCATACGTACAAAGAATTGAATTAATCAGGCTCCATAGTTCATGACATGTTATTAACATTGGGTTATAAAAAAGGCCTCTTTTGTTTTATTTATTTAGTTCCCTTTATTCTCTAACCTGCCTCACATTCACTACTCCCTCTCTAGGCAGCCTTTCCATTCTGTTCAATGCATTTCTTTTTGTTCGTATGTCTTGTTATAAAAATGTGATTTTTAAAATTTGTTTTGAATGAAAGCCTTTTAATAATAAATTCAAATATATAGATTTGTTTAGGCAAATAATTTCGAGTTACTCAGATTCTTATTTATTTCACTAAGCACCATGTTTTTAAGATTCATCTATATTTGATTCATGAACAAAATGCATTGTTTCTTTTACATAGTATTCCATGGTAGACACCCACCACATTCAGTTATCTGTTTTCCCAGTGGTAGACACCCCAGGTTGATTCAACTCCTACTACTACAAATAATGCAACAATGAACATCCTTAAATGTATGCCTTAATGGATCTGTAAGAGACTTTCCTTGGGATATAGAGTAAAGGAATAGTTTAGACATAAGATGTGAGAAAATTTATTTTGAGTAAGTCAGCTGAGATTACTCTTCTGAACGATGACATTCACTTTATCTCATACCAGCAATAAATATGGACTATTCTCTCCCTACATCCCCATCAATAGTTGGCATTACCTAGCTTTCTAATTATTGCCCAGAGTATAGGTATAAAATGATAGTGCATCACACTTTTGATATGCATTTCAGCACTACAAATGAATTGAGCATCTCTGTTCACTTCTTGAGCCTTCCACTTTGAAAATTACTTTTTAAATCTTATGCCATTTTTTATTGGGATTTCTATCCTTTAGTTAATTTGCAAAAATTACAAAAATTTCTTTTATATTCTAGATATTAACCTTTTGTCACTTAGAGATATTACAAACATTTTTTCTCTTCTGCCATTGTTATCGGTGCATAATCTTTGTCTATGAGGTCATTCATTGAACAGATCACTTATTTATTCTGATAAATATATGATCAATTTTCTTATGCTCTACAGTTTAGAAGTTTTGTTTAAAAACTTCTTGTCCTTAAATCATCAAAATATTCTGCATTGTCTTCCATCACTTTTACATCCCTTTTTTCGACACATAGATATTTAATTAGGTCTATATTGTACCTAACAACAGTCTATACAAAACCAGTTTTCTTATCATTACCAGTAAACAGTCTATTCTTTCTCATTGATTTGTGCTGTGACATCAAAATATCACTGCGCTAATAAAATACTAAAATGTACAAAAATTAAATGCCAAAGATATCTATTACATTTCAGATAAAATAATATTTTATGATTTGGTTCTGACAAAAAAGGAAATTTTACTCTGTAAAAGGAAAATTTGTATAACAATTAGATATTCAAATACATAGGCAGTAGCCACAGGTAAAGTGAGCTCTCTGTCACTATAGGTATTTAAGCAGAGGATGAATGTTCACCTAGTGGAGCCCATATAATAAGTGTGTGGCTGGTAAGCTAGTTCTCAGTTCTTTCATATGCAAAATGAGAGGATCTGGCTGTCTACTATCTAGGGTCTTTCATGAGATTAAGTTCAATGATTCTGTAATTCTGCACCATCTAAATTTCCTTCTAACTTAAAGAAACTGTAACTTTTAAAAATGTTGTCTTCTCTCTTTTATAGAATATTTCTATAATTGTATCACATGCCTTTGCCCTGGAATCTTATGAAGTAATTATGCATATGTCTTCATATATAAAATACTCAAAGAGCCTTAACTGCAACTCCTATGTAAATGAGATGGATTCCCTGTATTTGTTATGCATCAGCATACCTTTGTTCACCTTTGCAAACTCCTTGACTAATTTCTTCAAATAAATAATGCATCTCTTGCAAAGTTTTCCTGAGAATTGCAGAACTGTCCTTGCAAACATAAAAAGTGAAGCACACTGATTCATTAGGGAAACAGCTTCTTTCCCTCCCTCCCTTCCTTCCTTCCTCCCTCCCTCCCTCCCTGCCTCTCTCCTTCCCTTCCCTCCTTCCTTTCTCTCTCACTCCCTCCCATCCTTTCTTCCAAACTTACTAAGGGTTTTTTTACACATGTAGGGGAGGAAAATAATCTTGTCTTCTACCCATCTTAGGTTTTCCACTTAGGACCCTGAAAAAGTAGATTGGCCAAAGACAGATTAACAAGAAAAAACAAACAGAACTTTATTAATATGTGCATCACACATGTACAGATGGGAGCACCCAGTGTTGAGTAACCCAAAGGAATGGTTAGAACTTGGATTTATATACCACCTTAGGCTAAACAAAGGAAAAAAGGTTTGCGGCTTCTCAAGAGGAGGAGGCAAGTTATGAGAATGTGACCAGAAAAAGTATGTTAAGCAAAGGCTGTTTAATAAAATTTGTTATATAGATTTAAGTTCTTGTTCAAGAGTGCACCTCTTCCTGGTGCTGTGGAGGAGACATCCTTACAAATGGAAATTTCCTTTACAGAAGGAAACTGTGTGTCCTATTTTTAGAGCTTTTCCTACATCTGTTGGTTCTCAATGGTCTTCAGCTCAAAATAATCCATATGCCAAAGAGGCGTATTTTGAGGTGGTATATTCTGGTACCTGTCATACACATCAAGTACCCAATCAATATTTCTACATTCTGCTACTTTTTAGTTGACTACATGCAAAAATTTTGTATACAGTGGTAGAGTAAAAAGTCGAGTCTTAATTTCAAATATTATTCCTGTGCCAGAAGAAAAGGGAAAGGAATCTCTGAAAAGTTGATGTCACTAGCCTCAAAACCATGCCAAAGTCTTGCCTTGTACTGCCTCTCCCAAGAGTTCCTTAATTTTCAGATACCGAAAATTAACATCCAAATTAAACCTCACATTATTTTGTCTCTGCCAGGGACCTTAGTGATACAGCTCAAGTTAAAGAGATATTCACAGAAAAGTGACATTTCCAATCAAATCTAAGCAGGAAATTCTGAGGACAATGAACCTATTGCTAATGAGTAGGTGCATCTGCACAATTATTGTGTTGAGAAGGTTGTATTATGGCGATATATTATTCTCTGGCACTATTTGAGCATGGGTAATTACATTGCAATGAAATGACTAGAACAACAGTAAGATGCTGTTTGATTTTCTAATTATTATTGAAGAATGCCTCCTGAGCCCAGCCTCTAAGGCTTCTCTTTTAAATCATCTGCAGCTCACGGCTGCTTCTCATGCATTATACATTAAACCCATATGGCCATTTGAGGTGGAGGGTCTCTAGAGGGATGTTTCATACTGCTCCTTTCACTGTAGGAGGGAGAAAAGTAAGAAAAACAAGAAAAGAGGGGAGAAGGCTGAGACTAGTGAGACGGAAAGAAGGAATACCACTGGGCAAAGTTCAGAATTCAGACAAAGGTGAGTTAAATTAATAAACATTAAGAACAGGTGGGAGCAACTTCCAGAAGATTTTTTTGTCTTTAGGTTTTTGTGCTAGGCTTGAGGAAGCTCTGAGGTCGTTCTCTTAATCTGTTAGTCTGTAAAAAGCACCTTAATCCTATCATTTGTTAAGATGAGAAAGATCCGAAGCTATTTGGTAAAATGGTGTATGCAGTTGAGGCTTGATTTTTATGGAATTATGTTAAAAATTGATGCTGAAAGCCATCTATGCAATATAATACATACAAAAATATTTCCTAATTTTCATCAAATATATGTAATTTATTTTAAGAAGAAAGTGTAGATATTTTCCAGTATTCTCCAAATTACCCCCAGTATTCCTTTTAGCAGAGATAATAGATTATTAATTCCTCAGAAATAAACCATAGAAGGAATTCCTTCAGCTGTTCTCAACAGAGTAATGCATCTAAACTCTAATTTATGCCAGTCCTGAAAGTTACAACTATTTATTATTTATCTTTATTTCTATGCCTCAAATTAGTTATATTTTTCAGATCCTATAGGCTTTAAAGGTCAACTAACAATACCAAATAAGAATTGAGCATTAACCATGTACCAAGTACAATGTTAAGTATTTAAAACTCATTTTATTTTTTCTAATAATCCTATCATATATTTATATTACCCATTATTTCCACTTTACATATGAGGAAACTAAAGCTCAGAAAGCTTATATGATTCAGCTTTATAAAGTAAAAGTTATAATTTAAATATTAAAGATTGTGAAATGCAAATTTCACTTCTGTTCTTTCAACTGGATACATGAATTGATGCAATTCCACTTTTAACTTGATTAGTCATCTTGCCCACAGAAATAAATATAACCTTGAAACTTCACTGGTCATTTTTATGAGTGCTTCCTTTTTCATGGGAGAATAAAAACAAAACTAAATAACAAAAACTATGTGAATTAAAATATTAATAACATTTCAGCCAATGGGCTGTTAAGTGTCAATCCACCCGTTTTAATTATCACCACCTCCTCATTAATTGGGTAACGTTGGCTCTCATCTGCAACTGTTAATTTTCCAATGAAATGTTTACCTTTTAAAATATTTTTTAAGGAATCTAATATAGGTTAGTAAGCACGAGATTGATGGAAGAGAAGTGTAAGAAAGGAAAAGGTGTCCTCCACCCTTCCTTCTCGGTTCTTTTGGCTGGTCTAATAATTAAATTGACATAAGACAAATTAACAGTGGAAAAACAAATTTAGTTTCATACATCTAGGAGCTTCACATGAGAGGCTCGCTAACAGTCAGGCAACTGAGGCTTATATGCCATCCTGAGCTGAGGAGAAAGGGGTAAGCATCTGGGATACAAAGGAGAGGAAAACGATTCACAGGAAGATGGGAAGAGCAAATATTTGGTAAACAAATGTTTGCCATGCTATGCAGAGACTAAGAGACTCAGAAAGACAGGCCCTGCTGAGCTCCCCCCAGGTTACTATGCCTAGCCCATAATCTTTGTAGTTATCTATGTCTGATATTTCTCTTCCTGAGCCATCCTCTATCTAATTTTTTTTTATGCAGTTAAGGAAAGGCGAAAAGCTCTTCTTGCATTTTTGGGGTTTTTATTGTCTTCAGCTCAAAATAAACCACATGCCAAAGTGACACATTTTGGGACGGCCTGTTCTGCACTCCTTCAAAAGCATGCAGATGCTTTTGTCACTCTGAATAGATTCTCCATATTTATTCTGAAATAGAGCAGGACTCCAAGGAGACATTTTACTGTTTCTGTAAAGATGGTGTTTTTTCTCTTTTTAGTTCCGGCTTCTTGTCCCTGTGTTCCTACATAGTTAAGAACCTAAGTGAGCTCCAGATCTCTTTCTCACCCTGCCTTTGTTTGTCAATGACAGACCAAGTTTCTCCCTCATGGCCAGTCTGTGATTCAACCCATCTATCCCTTGTTAATCAGGATGAGCTATGCATCTGCTGCTCCAAATTACCAAGCATATGAATTACAATAGTTGAATTTAAAAAAAAAAGGAATCATTTAAAATATTAAACCGTCTGGTATGCAAAGTGCAGAGCACTTTTTTAAAAATAATATAATCAGAAATTCATTTGTTTATTTTTTCTCTTGAGGGCAAATGGTCCTCAGAAAATATTAATTCAATTATAATAAGAAAAAATATTTTTAAAAGAAGCATGTAAATATTTCACTGCTCTACTTTTTAGATCAGGAAACAAAAGCTTAAAATTCTATTATATGCTAACTGTAATTCTATGTAATTGTAGAGGAGGAAAAATAATTTTCCATCTATCCTGCTGAGTTCTTGGCTGAGATTATCGCCCCTCCCCCACCCTCCACACACACCACACACAGCCAGGTAGATTAACAGGGAAAAAACAAGAGGAGTTTATTAACATGTATACGTTTTGTATATATGGGAGATACTCAGGGGAAAATGGGTAACTCGCCTAAGACACCAGCTTAAATATTATCTTCACCTAAAGACAAAAGAAAGAAGGCGATGTGTGTTTGATGTGCAAGGAGGGATGGGATGGTAGGCCAGTTATGAGAGATTACCAGGAAAAGCATGGGTAAACAAGGGTAAAGTTTGCTATGCAAAGTTAAGTCTATGCCTTTTCTATCTATGAGTTTCCTATAATCCTCTTCTTGGTACACAGAGGCAAATGGAGATTTGCCTCCCTTACAAATGGAGATTTTCTTTATAATATAAATTTTCCTTACAAAAGGCTAATTTATACTGTGTTTTCAGACCTTGTCATGTGTCTGTTTTTTCTCAAAATAATCATCTTATGCCAAAGAAGATATTCTACTACTCTTCACAATGTAGTTTTTTGTTTCTGTGTTCTCCTCTAGATCAAGTCAAAACTAGGAAACATTTCATTTATCTTTATAATCCTCCACAATTTCTACTAGTGCTTCCCACAATACTTGGTAAGTAGTAAAGACTCAATACACTTTATTAGATGATGACTGAATAAACAGATATAAAAGAAAAGAATGAATGCATAAGATGATAGGAAAGAAAACTTTAGAGATTATTTTGCTCAATAAATGGAAAAACTGATGCCTTTAAATGTTAAAAGAAAAAATATAAAGAGATCTGGTTAGTGGCAGAACTAGAAATCTGTCTTTGTTCCAACTGCCATGTTTTCTACTATTCCACACTTTAAATCTAAAGTATAGCCACATAATAATGAGATACAAAGAAGAGATTAATGAGCAGAAATGTGCACATGTAAATAGAAAGTTAAACAATTGTGAAGGGACACAGAGAGTAGCCCCAAAATACAGTAAACCACACAAAATATAAAGAATCAAACATAGATAGACTTCTATGATCTGGTATCTCCCATCTTGTGGTGTTTTCTGTAATTCACCTAAAGACTTTTAAAGTTATGTTGCATTTTCACAACTTTAAACTTTAAAGCATTGTTTACCAGTTGATATGCACTCCAAGGTATTTATCAGTAAGAAGCCAGTTAAACGAATCATGGTGCAGGTATATAATGAAACACTTTATAACTGTTACATGAATTATACTGATATGGACCAAACTTTATTCTAAAAGTTAATTTTTTAAAAAGTACACAGGAGTAAGCTTTATACACTACTGAAGAGGCAAAAAAGAGGTATAGATATGTATAAACTTGACTTGACAAGACTTGACTATCTCCAAATACTTATACATAAGAATTCAAAAACCAGTTGACTTTGGAGAGGAAACTAGTAAGACTAGAGATAAGAACAGGTGTTTGTTTTGATATGTTCCCCTTGGCAATGTTTGAAATTCTCACTAGATACACAGATAATTTTCTAAAAGAGAAAAATGGAAATAAACTAGTAGAATCCCATTATCGCCACAAAAGAAATTCTTATAGTTTTATCAGGATTTTTGAACGTCTATAGTCACAAACCCACAAAATAAAATTAAAAGAGAATATATTAGAGGTTATAGATTGATTTAAACTATGCACTCTAGCTCAGAGCATAGTGTTTGATATCAAGTAGCCAATAAAACACAAAACCATATGCAAACCAAGGAGTTCCAGAGAGGGGTTACTTTCACCCTCCTCTCTTCTACCCATCTCCCCCCAAGGTCTACCCACAAATTCTCAGAGACACTAAACCAAAAAGTACTTTTTTCCCACTTGTCACTTATTTTCTGTTTTGAAAATATATTCTATCATTTCTTGGATAAACTGACTAGTGGACCTAGGAACATTATTATACATATGGTTTGATATGCACATTTGAGTCAACTCATGAGACTAATTGTGCTAGCCACTTTATCTCCAAGATGGCAGGTATAACTCTTAAAAAAAGGCACTTCAAAAAGGGAGCAGCTGAACAGTAAGAAAAGATTATGTGGAAAGAAAGCCATACACTTGGATAGGAAGACAGGTTCAATGATCTCAGTCTGCTTTCTGAAGTCTTCAAGCAGGAATAGCATAAACTATCTCTAACTGCCTTAAATCTTCCTTGGAATAATGTGAAGATACAAATAAACAAGCTTTTATTTATCAGCTCTTATTAATTACATTATGCATCTTTAGTCAAAAGGGAAGCATGCCCTTCATGTCTCCATGATACGACCTTACTGGGCAATATGCGTACTCTACCCCTTGATGAGAAAATGTCCGGTCACAATGCAGGAGAACATGTGTGGGGGGGATTATGCTTAACAACCATCATTGGAAAACCAATAAACTACATTAAAATGCTTTCCATAACTGACACTACAATGGGCTATAATTATGTTATAGTAGAAGGTCCACATGCTTAGGAGTCAGAAAACCAAGTCCTAGTTTCACCTTTTAACAATTTCATAACTTTATAAGCAAGTATCTTAATTAATGAATTTTCCTTGACTAAAATACAGAAAATACTGATTATACAATAATTTTGAAAATAAAAAAATTGCTAATATAAAATTATCTCAAAGTTCTGTCCTTGATTAACCTCACTTTTCACTATCTCTTTGTAAAGCGATGTCATGTATACAGTTGGCTTAATAATATTATTTCTATGCTAGTGAGTGACTCTCAAATCTACATTTATAACAATGACTTAGTGCTATAGCTCCAAACCAGAATCTTAATATGAATGTACTTCTAAGAAAACAAAAGTTATAAAAGACATTATTGGGACTATTGTAACATGTATAAGGGTTGTTTATTAGATAATAATCCCATAATAACTTTCAATTTCTTGAGAGCAGTGATTCTATTTTAGGTATGTAGGAGAAATACATGAACTGACTATTAGGGGATATATGCCAAAATATTGAGGAGTAAAGTGTCAGAGAGAGAGAAAGAGAGAGAGAGAGAAGGGTATCTATCACATGGGCAAAATGTCAACAATTGGTGAACTCAGTAAAGGATAGTTTGTGGGTATTTATTTTCCTATTCTTATAGCTTTTCTGTAGTTTTTGAAATGTTCAAAAATAAGAAGATAGGAAAATAATAAATTTATCTCTTTTCTTTCTTCTCTAAGCACAAATGGCTCAAAAACCGGATTTTTCATTAGTTTTTCTAGGTTTGGTCACTGACAGCACCATCTTCCCAGCACCCAAGTTAGCATTTGGGATTAGTTCATCTCTTCTCATATTCAACCAGTCACCAAATTCTGGTGACTGATTCCCACTTTCCTTACCCTCACAGGAATCTTGATGGTCATTCACCTGGATTATTAATATATTTTCCCATTCTTCTTTCTCATCCTAGATTGCCTTTCTAAAATAAATCTAATCATGTCCTTTTCTTTCTGG
>NW_011888792.1:15058672-15061945 GCF_000151845.1 Pteropus vampyrus
TGTGGGGGGGATTATGCTTAACAACCATCATTGGAAAACCAATAAACTACATTAAAATGCTTTCCATAACTGACACTACAATGGGCTATAATTATGTTATAGTAGAAGGTCCACATGCTTAGGAGTCAGAAAACCAAGTCCTAGTTTCACCTTTTAACAATTTCATAACTTTATAAGCAAGTATCTTAATTAATGAATTTTCCTTGACTAAAATACAGAAAATACTGATTATACAATAATTTTGAAAATAAAAAAAATGCTAATATAAAATTATCTCAAAGTTCTGTCCTTGATTAACCTCACTTTTCACTATCTCTTTGTAAAGCGATCTCATGTATACAGTTGGCTTAATAATATTATTTCTATGCTAGTGAGTGACTCTCAAATCTACATTTATAACAATGACTTAGTGCTATAGCTCCAAACCAGAATCTTAATATGAATGTACTTCTAAGAAAACAAAAGTTATAAAAGACATTATTGGGACTATTGTAACATGTATAAGGGTTGTTTATTAGATAATAATCCCATAATAACTTTCAATTTCTTGAGAGCAGTGATTCTATTTTAGGTATGTAGGAGAAATACATGAACTGACTATTAGGGGATATATGCCAAAATATTGAGGAGTAAAGTGTCAGAGAGAGAGAAAGAGAGAGAGAGAGAAGGGTATCTATCACATGGGCAAAATGTCAACAATTGGTGAACTCAGTAAAGGATAGTTTGTGGGTATTTATTTTCCTATTCTTATAGCTTTTCTGTAGTTTTTGAAATGTTCAAAAATAAGAAGATAGGAAAATAATAAATTTATCTCTTTTCTTTCTTCTCTAAGCACAAATGGCTCAAAAACCGGATTTTTCATTAGTTTTTCTAGGTTTGGTCACTGACAGCACCATCTTCCCAGCACCCAAGTTAGCATTTGGGATTAGTTCATCTCTTCTCATATTCAACCAGTCACCAAATTCTGGTGACTGATTCCCACTTTCCTTACCCTCACAGGAATCTTGATGGTCATTCACCTGGATTATTAATATATTTTCCCATTCTTCTTTCTCATCCTAGATTGCCTTTCTAAAATAAATCTAATCATGTCCTTTTCTTTCTGGAAAAAAAAAAATCTTCACATACCTAAATCTTCACATTTTCTACACATACCTAAAAGGACAAAACCTATACTCACGTACTTCTCTTTATATCCCTCTGCCTTAGTATATAAATTAGATAACAAATATCCATATATATTCAGAAGCATCTTCTGCTTATTTCTGTAACAAATTCACTTAGTGTTGCTTTACTGAATCAAGGACAGTTGTATTTAAAAAGTTTTTTTTTTAATCTACTACTGAACATTTAAGAAAAATTAAAATTTTAACTGAGAAAATCCATTTATATGCCTGACTGTCTCAAAAATTAGGACACTGCAAACATTTTGTAATCTGAATGGGAGGAGCCTGTTTGAAGATATAGATTTCTAATATGCTATGTGGGATTAAAAAATGTTGTCTGGTAGCATCATTAAATAAAGCTTAAAAATTGCCCAACAGAACCCAGCAGTCCCAGACATCGACCATCAATTTCCTTGCTGTTTCTTGTAAAAGCATGCCACTGTGAATTTGATTAACACTTTTCTCTAACCTCTCTGTTCAGCCTTACCACCTGTTTTACAAATTATTATTGCCAGCCAGGGATTGGAATTGGTTTATTTGTCTTCAAGTAAGCCAGATCTAGGAAGTAGAGTTTTCTGGCCTAACATATTTTTTAAACAGGTACACCCACACATTCTTATGAACTTGGCAAGCCTTTTGCCTACAAATTGTGATGTTCTTATATGCGGTAAAATAATTTCACTCTGAAGTAACTTTAGATTGAGTCATTTATCTCAGAACATCAAATGCTGTCTTAGAAGATAAAATGAATTATGGCTCAATTGCCTACTTAATTTTCTAAAAATGGAGAGCCCTTGTCAGTGAGAGTTACTCATGCACACACCCAATCCCTCTCAACTAGACTCTAAACCTTTTTTGAGAATTTCCACCACATTCAACACAAACACATACACACACACAGCCATGTGTCATTGACATAGTAAATGCTCAATATATATTTGATAAATAAATAAAACAAGTTCTCCACCTTGTCTTTTTCTTTAGGATGTGCTGGATATTTATTTTTACCTAAATTATCCAATGCAACTCTCTAGTTAATTTACCTTTCTGGTCATAGCACGTTAGATCTGTGTAATTAGAAAGCTAACAGCTTTAGGATTCATAAGATACACCTACTTTATTTCCCATATGAGAACATCAAGATTAATAGAAATTAAGACAATTATCTAAAGTCATGCAACTAAAAAGTAGCAAATCTGGAACCATCCTCCATCCTGAGTCCTAGTACTCTCTCCTGCACCACCCTTAACTGCTTTCCATCAGAGCGATCTAATCATGTGGTTAAAACACAACCTTATAAACCTTTGCATATCTTCTTATTTTTGTGCAGAACATGTCCTTTTGCCTTCAAATGAAAAAATATGAATATTTGTCTAAGACAGACATCGAAGAATCCGAATATGCACAAAGAAAGTCATTGATTGAAAGACACCAGAACCTTTGGAATTATTATAATAAATAATGGAGAGAAAGTCTTGGAGATTTTTCCTAAGTTGATCTATGCAAAGATTTATTAAGCAAATTTATTTTCTTTCATAGAATTCAAAAGGGTTCAATGACAAGAGATTAAAATATATATATAGACACACTGATTTTGTCTAGTCATTCAGAAACTTTGCGAATTACCTTTGCTAGACTCTACGTGAAAGAAAGGTAAATAAATCAGTTGGCATCTTCATAGGTCTAACAACTTGCTAAGGTGAAATCCAGTACTGTTTATTCTGTGCGAAGCACATATACATTCATCACAATCTACAAAAGGAAGAGTGATTTTTGGATAGCCACACCTTAAATGCATAATAGCAGCTGAAAATTAAAAATGTCAATGTGTAAATAATTGATAAGCTCTATCCCCTCCCCTACTCCCCCAAAACTATTTAACTGAGAAGAGAGACAATTTAGAGTAGCATGAAAAAATCATCTGCAACTACTTATATAACCTCTATTTCCATTTTTCATTGCATACTATTTCTAATTTGGAAAAAAACAAATTATCCAGCAAAATATTATTACACTGGGAAAACTTCTTAAGCTTCAAATTTTGTATTCCCAAATATCAGTAGCTGTCAAAAAATGTTAAAATGATCAATAATAAGAGGTAATTTTA
>NW_011888792.1:15061995-15067332 GCF_000151845.1 Pteropus vampyrus
CTCTGAAGTAACTTTAGATTGAGTCATTTATCTCAGAACATCAAATGCTGTCTTAGAAGATAAAATGAATTATGGCTCAATTGCCTACTTAATTTTCTAAAAATGGAGAGCCCTTGTCAGTGAGAGTTACTCATGCACACACCCAATCCCTCTCAACTAGACTCTAAACCTTTTTTGAGAATTTCCACCACATTCAACACAAACACATACACACACACAGCCATGTGTCATTGACATAGTAAATGCTCAATATATATTTGATAAATAAATAAAACAAGTTCTCCACCTTGTCTTTTTCTTTAGGATGTGCTGGATATTTATTTTTACCTAAATTATCCAATGCAACTCTCTAGTTAATTTACCTTTCTGGTCATAGCACGTTAGATCTGTGTAATTAGAAAGCTAACAGCTTTAGGATTCATAAGATACACCTACTTTATTTCCCATATGAGAACATCAAGATTAATAGAAATTAAGACAATTATCTAAAGTCATGCAACTAAAAAGTAGCAAATCTGGAACCATCCTCCATCCTGAGTCCTAGTACTCTCTCCTGCACCACCCTTAACTGCTTTCCATCAGAGCGATCTAATCATGTGGTTAAAACACAACCTTATAAACCTTTGCATATCTTCTTATTTTTGTGCAGAACATGTCCTTTTGCCTTCAAATGAAAAAATATGAATATTTGTCTAAGACAGACATCGAAGAATCCGAATATGCACAAAGAAAGTCATTGATTGAAAGACACCAGAACCTTTGGAATTATTATAATAAATAATGGAGAGAAAGTCTTGGAGATTTTTCCTAAGTTGATCTATGCAAAGATTTATTAAGCAAATTTATTTTCTTTCATAGAATTCAAAAGGGTTCAATGACAAGAGATTAAAATATATATATAGACACACTGATTTTGTCTAGTCATTCAGAAACTTTGCGAATTACCTTTGCTAGACTCTACGTGAAAGAAAGGTAAATAAATCAGTTGGCATCTTCATAGGTCTAACAACTTGCTAAGGTGAAATCCAGTACTGTTTATTCTGTGTGAAGCACATATACATTCATCACAATCTACAAAAGGAAGAGTGATTTTTGGATAGCCACACCTTAAATGCATAATAGCAGCTGAAAATTAAAAATGTCAATGTGTAAATAATTGATAAGCTCTATCCCCTCCCCTACTCCCCCAAAACTATTTAACTGAGAAGAGAGACAATTTAGAGTAGCATGAAAAAATCATCTGCAACTACTTATATAACCTCTATTTCCATTTTTCATTGCATACTATTTCTAATTTGGAAAAAAACAAATTATCCAGCAAAATATTATTACACTGGGAAAACTTCTTAAGCTTCAAATTTTGTATTCCCAAATATCAGTAGCTGTCAAAAAATGTTAAAATGATCAATAATAAGAGGTAATTTTACATATTGACTCATGCACACACAAACATGTTAAACTGTAACCAAGTTTCATAATGTAGTAATTACCCTTATGATGTGCAAGACATTCAGGATATTTACTATTAAATACTATTCTATTTTATTTTTTAAAAATGCTTGTCATAATACTCTAAGTTGATTTCACAGCCTTTAATTGGGTCACAGCCATTAGGGTTTTTTTAATGCCATAAATATTGGAATGGTGATGTTACTTAGACCTGATCAGTCCTTAGATATATCTCTTTTTCCAGAAATTCTTTACATTTCAAAAAATTGCTACTTCAGACTTTGGTAGGGGTTTATGGCAATAGAGATGAATGCCGTGCATGTAAATGAAAGGTAGTACAGGTATTTTATGTTTGGGGTGGGTAGTATATTAGCTTTGATTCAGAATTGTAGAATCAGGCACCTATTAGTTACAGACACAAGTATTGGGATTTTTTTCCCTACAGAGATGAGTTGTTGAGATAAACAGTATCTTAGGAGACAGAGATAAGAAGGGAGACTGAGATGCAACTGAACAAAGGTATGAGTAATAACTAATCTTTTTTCCCCCAATCCCAGTAAATGGGATCATCCGGCCAGTCCTGTAATTTTAATTCAGTTTCTATCTTTATGGAAAAAAGTGAAATTCCTTTATAGACAACATCTGCTTGCACTTTCAAAGCAGAAATTAACAAACAAGAAAATCACTAAAAGATAGAAATTATAAAGGAGCAATACTTTCCTTTATTTTCTTAAAATTTGTACCTATAAATTCAGGAGACAATATATAAACTAATTTAATAATAGCCCTGATGTTACTAACATTGTTTAGAGAAAAAATTGTCTTGGTAATGTTTGTTGAATTAAACTTATCAGTTGATGTGTGCCTAACTTCTATAATAAACACTCAATAAATATTTTGTTAATGAATAAATAAATGAAAATCTTCTAAGTCAAAGATTTGCAAGTAATTTTTAATATCACATAGTCTCATAAAATAGTCATATTTGAAAAAATTGGTCCAGTTTCTTTAAATATATCTGCTTACTATTTCATTCAAATTTATTAGGTACGATTATTAAATTATTCAAATAACTTTCTTCATTCCAATGTCTTCTTGCCTCTACAGGCCTACCTCCTTTTATTGTGCTTTGCTTTATTGCACTTCACAGATATTGATTTTTTTTTACAAACTGAAGGCAAGACCCTCCACCAGCAAAAAGATTACGACTTGCTCTATTGTGATACTAACTTTATTGTGGTGGTCTAGAAACAAAGCCACAATGTCTCCAAGGTAGGCCTATCCTTTATTCGACTTCCAATCACTAGATGAGATATTCTGGAAAATCAATTCTTTATTCTATTACTCTTCTGCCTCATATTTCCAGTGCCTTAAGGTTCATATCTAAAGTCTTAAAATTGGCCATAAATACCTACCAAACCTGGACCTAGCGAATCTAGCCCATCTAATTCCTCAGTTCTGCTCATGCACTCAACTTTGTATACAAATCTGTCCCTATGAACACAAATGAATCTGCCTCTCTGCCTTTGTTAATATCTATCCCTCTTTCAAGAAAGTTTTCAGCATCTATCAAATCCTACCCTTTATTTATGGAGCAATTCAAGTCTTACCCAAACTCTCTCTTTATGACTTTCTGGCCTAGGAGTGAAAATGGAGATCATATTCGCATTAGCTCTCTTTTCTGCATTGTATATTTCTCTGTAATTTAGTGACTTAAAACAACAATACCCATTACTATTTCTTCTGTTTCTGTGGGTTAGGAATTTGGAAGGGGATTGTATGATTAGTTCTGGCTCAGCCTCTCAGAGGTTGCAGTCAGATGTTGTCCAGGCTGTAGTCATCTGAAGTTTTGACTGAGGCAGAAAGACTTGCTCACCATGGCTGGCAAATGCTGGCTTTTAATGGGAGGCCTCAGTTATCCTCCTCATGGGCCTCTCCACAGGGTTGCTTGAATGTCCTTCAAACATGGAAGCTGGCATCTCTTGGAGTGACAATCCCAGAAACTACAGTGCCTTTTATAATCTAGCTTAGAAGTCACACACCATCACTTCTACTGGTGATATGGGCCAGCACTGATTTACTGTGTAAGGGTTCAAAACAAGGGCATGAATGTCAGGAGCCAAGGAGAATTAGGAGGCATCTGCGAGACTGGATATCACAGCATTAATAGTAATAAACAACGTTTTTAGGTAGTGCTTCTACCGACTATTTAGAATCCCTAGACTTGCTTAAAATCTCCGTAATATTTTCTGAAAATATCTCACACAGATTCAAGCAGAGTTCTTTTAGGTACTATGCAATCATTGCCATTCTTTTTTCTTTTTTGTTTCAGTTCTGGCTTTCAGTGGTGAAATCTGCTTCCTAGACTTCAGGCTTCACATGAAGGCTTTTTTCTTCCAGGTCTGGCACAAATTCTGATAATGTGACTGAATATGCACTATAGGGGTGCCCTGCTGGGCTAAAACCTCTTCACTGTGCCAAACACGATATGGTGTCCAATGCTGCCAACCTCATAGAGGCCACCTGTGTGCTGGATGCTTTCAGGGTGATGGCAATGTGGTGATGTATGTTCTTTGCATAGGTAGAGGAGAATCCCTAATAAGTCTATGTGTCACACTCCATTGCATGAGTACGTAGCTCCCAGTGATTTCAGACTTTTTAATGAAATAGCTCTTTCAAATGTTACCTGGTTCTGCCTAGCACTCAACCCAAGACCCTTGGGGCTGAAAGATGAACTGAGTGATAGGTACCATTCTATATTAAAAATGACTCTTCAGTACTGATAATATTATTGGACACAGATCTGGGCCAAGTTGCTTCCTATCTTGTAATAGTTATTTCTCAGGAGGTTGCTTTCTCTAAAAATCTGCCTTTGGTAGACCTCTACGGGAGTCCTAAAGTGCATTCAATTTAGTCTCAACTAGGACTGCTGCTATGCTTTTTCTAGTAATATCCTTAAAAGATCTTTATCCCAAGAAATGGGCATTCTTTTTATGTAAACTGAGCCTTTCACTAGGCTTGATTCTGAGGGATGAGGAGATTCACACAGTACATACTCAGAAACCACCTGTGTAAAAAATTTCCAGAAGTTCAAATGACAGAAGTACTGTAATCAACCTTGATTCAGTCTGTCTTTGTCAACCTCTCCTGTGAAAAGTTAATCTTTTTTAGAATAGCCTTCTCCATTTCCTCACAGTACCATTTAGGGAGGCAGAGAAACTAATGATGTAGTTTGAAGTCAGACAGACTGAGATTAGAAGCCCAGTTTGTCCACGTGGTAGTATAAGAGACTTGGTCAAGTTCCTAAGTCTAATTTTCCTCATCTGATATTATATGATTACTATAAGAATTACATAAGATGATTTGAGGTCTGTGCCTGACAAATAAATGCTTAAGAACATCAGCTGTGATCATTATCATCATTATCAGCATTATTGATGCTGACCTTTAACAAAGCTTCTTGGCATTCTGAAAAATTCTCTGTCATAACCTGGGGACTCATAGTGAACTAAAGTCTAGCCTGGAGGTGATTTTTCAGGCCACAATATAGGCTATACTCTGTCTCACTTCTGCTTTTATTACTGTCTGTGAAAGGTTTTATTCCTATGACACACTAGCAAACTTTTCTGCATTCTTACATGTCTTAAGAAATTTAATCCTATGATCATGTGACTTCCGATGGTTATTTACACATCATTAAATACCGCCCGTAATTGTAAGCGTTCTCTGCCCTGAGAGAATAGGTGTTATTTTTCTATGGGCCTTGCTGGCTTCCATCAACACCCTTCTTTTCCCCTACCTCTGCCTTTACTGACCTCCATGAAGTACTCAAAATCCAACACTTAATTGAAAGCATGATGTTAATTAATTTATTATGTCTTTTTTTTT
>NW_011888792.1:15067382-15073358 GCF_000151845.1 Pteropus vampyrus
ATGTCCTTCAAACATGGAAGCTGGCATCTCTTGGAGTGACAATCCCAGAAACTACAGTGCCTTTTATAATCTAGCTTAGAAGTCACACACCATCACTTCTACTGCTGATATGGGCCAGCACTGATTTACTGTGTAAGGGTTCAAAACAAGGGCATGAATGTCAAGAGCCAAGGAGAATTAGGAGGCATCTGCGAGACTGGATATCACAGCATTAATAGTAATAAACAACGTTTTTAGGTAGTGCTTCTACCGACTATTTAGAATCCCTAGACTTGCTTAAAATCTCCGTAATATTTTCTGAAAATATCTCACACAGATTCAAGCAGAGTTCTTTTAGGTACTATGCAATCATTGCCATTCTTTTTTCTTTTTTGTTTCAGTTCTGGCTTTCAGTGGTGAAATCTGCTTCCTAGACTTCAGGCTTCACATGAAGGCTTTTTTCTTCCAGGTCTGGCACAAATTCTGATAATGTGACTGAATATGCACTATAGGGGTGCCCTGCTGGGCTAAAACCTCTTCACTGTGCCAAACACGATATGGTGTCCAATGCTGCCAACCTCATAGAGGCCACCTGTGTGCTGGATGCTTTCAGGGTGATGGCAATGTGGTGATGTATGTTCTTTGCATAGGTAGAGGAGAATCCCTAATAAGTCTATGTGTCACACTCCATTGCATGAGTACGTAGCTCCCAGTGATTTCAGACTTTTTAATGAAATAGCTCTTTCAAATGTTACCTGGTTCTGCCTAGCACTCAACCCAAGACCCTTGGGGCTGAAAGATGAACTGAGTGATAGGTACCATTCTATATTAAAAATGACTCTTCAGTACTGATAATATTATTGGACACAGATCTGGGCCAAGTTGCTTCCTATCTTGTAATAGTTATTTCTCAGGAGGTTGCTTTCTCTAAAAATCTGCCTTTGGTAGACCTCTACGGGAGTCCTAAAGTGCATTCAATTTAGTCTCAACTAGGACTGCTGCTATGCTTTTTCTAGTAATATCCTTAAAAGATCTTTATCCCAAGAAATGGGCATTCTTTTTATGTAAACTGAGCCTTTCACTAGGCTTGATTCTGAGGGATGAGGAGATTCACACAGTACATACTCAGAAACCACCTGTGTAAAAAATTTCCAGAAGTTCAAATGACAGAAGTACTGTAATCAACCTTGATTCAGTCTGTCTTTGTCAACCTCTCCTGTGAAAAGTTAATCTTTTTTAGAATAGCCTTCTCCATTTCCTCACAGTACCATTTAGGGAGGCAGAGAAACTAATGATGTAGTTTGAAGTCAGACAGACTGAGATTAGAAGCCCAGTTTGTCCACGTGGTAGTATAAGAGACTTGGTCAAGTTCCTAAGTCTAATTTTCCTCATCTGATATTATATGATTACTATAAGAATTACATAAGATGATTTGAGGTCTGTGCCTGACAAATAAATGCTTAAGAACATCAGCTGTGATCATTATCATCATTATCAGCATTATTGATGCTGACCTTTAACAAAGCTTCTTGGCATTCTGAAAAATTCTCTGTCATAACCTGGGGACTCATAGTGAACTAAAGTCTAGCCTGGAGGTGATTTTTCAGGCCACAATATAGGCTATACTCTGTCTCACTTCTGCTTTTATTACTGTCTGTGAAAGGTTTTATTCCTATGACACACTAGCAAACTTTTCTGCATTCTTACATGTCTTAAGAAATTTAATCCTATGATCATGTGACTTCCGATGGTTATTTACACATCATTAAATACCGCCCGTAATTGTAAGCGTTCTCTGCCCTGAGAGAATAGGTGTTATTTTTCTATGGGCCTTGCTGGCTTCCATCAACACCCTTCTTTTCCCCTACCTCTGCCTTTACTGACCTCCATGAAGTACTCAAAATCCAACACTTAATTGAAAGCATGATGTTAATTAATTTATTATGTCTTTTTTTTTAATAAGAGTATAAGATCCTCAAGTCTAGTGTATTAGCTATCTATTGCTGTGTAACAAATTATCCCGAAATCAATGAACAAAAACAGCTTAGCTAGGTGAGTCTGTTTCAAAGCCTTTCATGAGGCTGAAATCAAGGTGTTGCCAGGGCTACAGTTATCTCAAGGTCAACTGAAGAAGGATCCTCTTCCAAGCTCACTCACATGACTGTTGACTGGCCTCGGGTCCTTGCTGACTCTTGGCTGAAAGTTTCTCATCAAATAGGTCTTTCCATAGGGTTTCTCACAACAAGGTAGAAGGTCTCCTTCAGAGTGAAGGCTTCAATAAACAGAGAGAGAGAGAGAGATAGACAGACAGACAGAGGGAAAGAAAGAGAAAGATAAGTGTTCAGGACTCCTATGCCATGGATCTTCTGTGTATATGACTTCTCCATTATAATTTGACAATATTTCAGGGTAG
This sequence comes from Pteropus vampyrus, assembly GCF_000151845.1. Classification (NCBI taxonomy): domain Eukaryota; kingdom Metazoa; phylum Chordata; class Mammalia; order Chiroptera; family Pteropodidae; genus Pteropus; species Pteropus vampyrus. The sequence goes on from NW_011888792.1 coordinate 15,069,775, forward strand.
TCATTTTATATTGTTCAGTAAGAAATTCTAATGAGTGCTGTGCTAAAGGAGAACTCTTAAGAAACGGCATATGACAGCTATGTGAGTATTAAATTAATTTATTGACATAACATTAAAGAGCAAAATACCAAATATATCCAAAGTAAATGGCTGTATAAAATCACGTTTGCAAAAACAGTCTGTGATTAAGCTATAAATACACATTAGCTTAGCAATGGCAAAATAAGATAGTTTTATACTGAGATGTTTTTACAAAATATTTTTTACCAAAAGTAAGGACTTTCCTTGAAATGATTTGTAAAAGGCTTTGAATAAAGTCATACCAGAAACAAGGCGATTAACTTTGTGTTTTGACAGCTATGCTCTATTGCAGTACACTAAATAATGCCTCCCACCACGATGTAACATCCTGATCCCTGGAACCTGTTACTGTACATGGTAAAGTGGAATTTGCAGATATGATAAAATTAAGGATCCTGAGATGGGAAGATTATTTTGGATTATTTGAATGGGCCCAATGTAATCACAGGGTCCTTATAAAAGAGATAGAATTGTCAGAGTGAGACTGACAATGATATGATAAAAGAAGCAAGAAACAGAAAGAAAGATTTGAAGATGCTACATTGCTGACTTTGAAGATAGAAAATAGTGGCCACAAACCAAGGAATACAGGCAATCTTCAGAAACTGGAGAAGTCGAGTAAATGGATTCTCCCATAGAATCTCTGGAAGAAACCGGTCCCACTGATACCTTGGCTTTGTCCAGGGAAATTGATTTTGAAATTCTGGCCCTCAAAATTGTAAGAGAATAAATTTTTGTTGTTTTAAGCCTCTAAGTAATTTATAGTAATTCATTACATCTGTGATAGGAAACAAATACACTTCTAAAAGAAATAGTAAGAAATCTCTCAGCACTTCTACAAGTATTTCATGATGGATTGCATATCTTGAGGGTTTTTTAATAAACACATAGCCCAATTCTCCTAATGCAGAGAAAGATAACACTTCTACATTATTAAAGGCCTGAACTAGGGGAGATTTTTCTCACTGCAACCTGTACCTCCTCCAAGTGGAGATGTGGCTGAGAGCTCTGGCACAGATCCTCCATCAAGAGACAAAAGTGCGAAAGGCCCTTTCAAAAACCATCCTGGAATTCCCAGTGGGCAGAATCTGGGGGACACAGTCACTGCTGTATCTATAGCAATCCATGGATTCTGGTAGGTTATACAGTGACTCTGTCCCTGAAGAGAGTGAAGAGTTTTCATCCATCTCTACAAATAGGTATAAATTAAGGAGTGCAAAACACATTCACATCTCCCATGGCCCAAGTTATGCACCTCAGTCCATCCCTGAAGTATCCATTACGTATTGAACTGATAATGAAATGAAATGTCAAACAAGGTTCTTAGAATTCATGTTAGAGAGAGTGAGTTGGAATGTGAAAGTACCTATTTCACAAAATATGTATACATCCCTCAAATGCACTTCATTCACTCTCAAAGACTGAAAACTAATTTATGAGACAAAACTTAAAACACATTCCCAGCCACTGTGGGCTTAATTATTTTATTTAGAGACATAGACATTTTAGTATGACATTTAGAGATCCACTTGTTCATTGAAGATGAATAGTAGACAGATCCCCTTCTCACAAAAATGGAGAGGTCTCCGAAGGAACCTCAGAAAACTTCCAGAATTGAAAGTGTGTGACAGCCTTGGGGGATGTGGCTGTCAGGGAGTGAGGTTGGTAGTCAGAGGGCATTTCCAGCTCATAACTGGGTTTCAGTGGCTTGACTCTGATAACCTCAACCTAGTAAAGGACTCAGGGCTCAGTAGGCAAAAAAAAAGTCTAGAAGCTCGATAATGAAGATGGATGTAAGTGCCTCCAGCTGCCTACCCCTTCTAGCTGGCAACACAGAGGGGCCCACTTGCAGGCATGGCTGCTATATCTACCCTGTGGCAGGGCAGGCATGTTAAGTGTGGGTGCCTAGTGCAAACACCACTATGTAAACTGAAGAAAATTCACGTGGTTTAATGCTCAACAGAACCTGGCAGGATCTTGTCCTGAATCCCACAGCACACTGTTCCTTAGTCTGTAGGAGTAAGGAGAAGCCCCTGATGACTCCACAGAACATCTCCTATGACAAACTACAATGAATTTAGGCCCTCTGCTGACAGTACCTACCTTCAGAAGCACTTGTGACCCAAGCAACTGCCCTGCCATGAAGCAGGACTCTGAGACCATGATGCCTGTCCATCAAGAGTTTTCCACATTTTACTGGTCCTCAATATCTCCCTACTAGAGATTCATGATATCATCACCTGAGGGACCCACAAGCTACACCTCTTCTCTAAGTATTGGCATCAGCACTGCTGGCAGCCCCTGACGAATGGCATCCCCAGAGAAGAGATCAGTAGTTCTGAATTTAAAAACCCCAAACACTCAAGGATGTCCAGTGGCTCCTGGATTTTCTTTAAGTGAGCACCTTGAGTGCTCAGTTTTCCATGTCACTCACAGATTCTTTAGAAAGGAAAGGAATTTATTGGATATATATCCCCAAACAAAACATTTTAGCAGTCGGCATCCCTGTCTGCTTCACCCTGATTTTAGTCCACTCTGATCCAACTCAGAACATCATCGATGAAACTGTCTCAACATCAGAGTGGAGGCCTCCATGACTGGTAAAAGTATACCCCAGTCTACATCTTCAGGACCTTTGTCCGTCATGGACACCTGCCTCATGGAGAAGCAGGGGTTTCTAGTCATTAGAGACAAGAAGGTCAGGTGCTGCTATAGGACACATAATCTTATCACTGCAGCCTTGACTACCAGGGGCAAAGGCAGACTGAGTCCCTGATAGGTAAGATAAGAATGTTTTTTAAGTACTTCAACTCTCAAATCATTTATGGGTCAGACTTCATAAACCACCTAGAGAAAGCTTAGTTTTGCAAGCAGAAAAAGAAAGAGTAGAAGAGATTGCTCTATATTCCTCATCTTCCCAATATAATAACTACCAAATACTATGGCTGCCTGTCAACTTGGCCAAGGACAGACATAAAGGCAAAATGGCTAATAAGACTTCTTACTGTCAGTGCTTGCTCCCAGGAACATCACCATAATCAGCTTTGACAGAGATTTGCCTCTCCTCCATGACTTCCTGTCATCTGGGTGGTTGTGGACCACTCATCGACATGCTGCCTTCATCTTGCACCTTGTCTCCTATCTATTCTAGCCACAACTACACTGTTTGCCAACGAAGTCTCATTCCATGTGCCATCCAGATAACCAAGCTATGACTATGGCTCCCAGTTTAGGACCTATTCTGAAAAGTATTGTTTAAATTCTTTGGCTTCCATATTCTCCTGTCTGCTAACCTTTAGATACAAACCTGTAGCCAGATGAAGTACATTAATCCAACCATGTGGCAGACAGAGTAACCACTCAAACTGACCTCACATTCAGAAGAAAATGTAAAATATGTAGCCAGAAAAGCAATTATGGACAAGACTGGATATATAATTGCCTAGACCAAGTGCAAGCTAAAAATGTGGGCCTGCTGGTGAAAAAAAAAAGAAAGAAAGAAA
>NW_011888792.1:15073568-15100802 GCF_000151845.1 Pteropus vampyrus
AGAAAGAAAAGAATTTCAAGATAGTGACAGCAGAGCATTAAACCAAGCATAGGCCTTTCTAAGCACAGGGTCTTGTGCAGCTGCATAGGTTACACAAACATGAAACTAGTCCTGGTTGTGAAGAATCATATTCTACTTCCCAAAATACCACTCTTCAGCAAGGATTCACCAGAACATGTCAGGACTTTCTACTCAGCAATCCACAAGAAGCCTTAAGCCTGCTCCAACTGGAGAAGAGAGCCTGTAGGTTATGGGGCTGGAATCTGTTTCTCCTCTGAGCCTGACCCAACACTTCTGCTATACCTCGGCTGTTACATTTAAAAAAAAAAAAATCTGATCTGCAACACCTCCCATCTATTTCCAACTTGCCTGTGCTTGTTCTAATCCTTGTAGTTTCTGCCTTCTTGGCTCTATAACCCAGCTTTGATTTCTGATTCTGGCATCTTCTCTCTGGTAAACATCCAAATGCCCCCTTCTGACTTCTTAGACTCTAGTTTCTGGCACTAGTTTTAGCTCTGCTGGCTCTTCAGGTTTTAATATTCCCACATTTTGTGTGAGAAACTTTCTGTTGCCTTTCCTAGTTCCATGAGATCTCACTGGCAAGACTAGCCTCCTTTCCTCTACTAGCTGGGGAAACAATATACTCAGAGGGTACTGTAGGTAGACGTGATCTGATAGTTAATATCATTCAAATGAGCTAACAAGAAACTATTACCAGTTCTTCCTTTACTTACCTATTTACTCCTAGAAATTCTCTTTTCTTACCTTCTTTGACACTATACTTTCCTTGTCTGCCTCATACCTCACCGAAATGCCTTCTTATTTTTCTTTTCTAAGTAGTTCTCTTTCTTTCAGTCTGCTTCCTCCATCTCTAGCAGTACGACTACCATCTTCTTACCTTACTTTGCCATAAATGCTGGGATGGCCCAGTGTTCATTCCTGAGCTCTCTTCTCTTTCTTATGACCTTTAATCACATACCTTTTACCTGTTAATGACCTCCAAACTTTTATCTCCATTCCTAACTTCATCCTAAATTCTGGACTTATATGGTTCACTGTCTTCTTCATGTATTCATGTCTTTTGCCTATAAAATAGGCACATACAAGTATATTTCCTGACTCTGAAGACTGTCACTCCATCAGTCTTCCTGATCTCAGTAAGAAACACCACCAAATTTCTCAAGACAAAAACCAAGTAGTCATCATTTATTCTGCTCTCTCCTTAATCTGTTTAATCTAGTCCATCAGTAGGGCCTACTGGCTCTACTTCTGAATACATCTTTTACCAATACACTTCTTGCCAAAGCCTCTGCCATGTACATTATCTGAGCCCCATCAATTCTTTCCTGAATTACAGCACTAGCCTTCTAAATACTTCTTTCTAATACTTTTCCCTGCTAAAATCTTTCCAAATGGCACCAGAGCGATCTTTTAAAAAAATAAATCAGATAATGAAATTGCCCTACTTAAAACTCTCAAGTGGCTTCCCATTGCATTTAGAATGAAATCCAAATGCTTTACAATTTTCAATTTCCTTCTCCTACCTCAAGTCTTAACACTCTTTGCTTCAATCAATTTGTTTAATAACACTGTAATTCTCTCTTTTCTCAATCACACTACAGGGACTTTGGCCTTGCTTTGTTTCATTACTATAATATTTTCCTCAAATCTTCACATAGTCGAAAGCTTCTTATTATCACCTCTGCAAGGTATTTGCTGGCCAGCCTATCAAATGTTGCCCATGCTTCCATCTGATTTCTCTATATCATCCTCCCTCCCCCCATTTCCTTCCTCTCTCTCTCTCTTTCTCCTCTCTTTCTTTCTCATATATATTTTGTTTGTTTGTTTGTTTGTTGGGGCAGAGGCCTTTTTTTGCCTTATCCAGTAATGTGCCCTGAGCATTTAGAGGAGTTAATACATAGTATGTACTCAATAAATATTCACTGAGCAAACAAGTCCACAAATACTGTGATTCAATAATATGTAGGTAAGTCTACTACAACCCATAGGCCAAATCTGGCCATCACTTATTTTGGTAGGTAAGATTTTATTGAAATACAACCATGTATACTTGTTTTCAAATTATCTGTTGTGGCTTTTACACTACAACATCAGAGCTGAGTAGGTGCAAGTGATATTATAAATCTTGAAAAGCTGAAAATATTTACTATCTGTTTATTAAAAAAAAATTTGCTCAGCTCTACAATAATATATGTCAGGTCAATGCAAAATAGAGGAATCCAGAATTGAAGAAACTAGGGTAAAAGTTTTGTGAGCAATGTGAATATATTTAAATATAGAACTAAGACTAAAAACTATTTAATTTTATTAACAGAACAAAAAATTTAGTAAGAGCAACAAACCTTGATATGACTAACAGTAATCAGGGAGGGATATAGGATTAAGTCAAGTATACCATACTCTTCAATAATAATCATAGCGAGTTGACAAGGGTACCAAGGCAAGTCAATGAGGAAAAAATTAGTCCTTTTCAACAAATGGTTCTGGATAACTGAATATCCCTGTGCAAAAATATAGTTTGACCTCCTACCTCACAACATACACAAAAATTAATTCAGCCTTTATCAAAGACCTACTGTAAGAGCTAATATACTATAGAACTACTAGAAGAAAATGTAGATGTAAATCTTTGTGACCTTGAATTAAGCAGTGGTTTCTTAGATAAAACACCAAAAACATAAACAATCAAAAATAAACAAACAAATAAATAAATAAATTGGCCTTTGTAAAAACAAAAAACAAAACAAAAAAAACTTATACACTTGAAGGACACTATCAAAAAAATGAAAAGACAAGCCATGAAATGGGAGAAAATATTTGCAAATCATATGTCTGACAAAGCTCTAGGATACAATATACAAAGAACTTTTATAAGTCAATAATAAAAAGACAATCAAATTTTAAAATGAGCAGAAGATTTAAATAGATATTTTTGAAGATATACAAATAGTCATTAAAAACATAAAAAGATGCTCAACATTATTAGTTATTAGAAAAATACACATCAAAATCACAAGGACATATAATTTTGCACTTACTATGTGGCTGTAATAAAATAAATAATAGCAGATGTTGGCAAGAATGTGGCTAAATTAGAGCCCTCATGCTTTGCTGGTGAGAATGTAATATGGTTCAGCTTCTTTGGAAAACAATTTGGCATTACTAAAAAGGTTAAGCATAGACTTATCATATGACCCAGCAACTCCACTCCTAAGTACATACCAAAGATAATTGAAACATATGTTCACATTAAAATATATATCAATTTCTATAGCAGCATTATTCATAATAGCTAAAAAGTGGGGGGAAAACCCTAGTATCTATTACCTGATGAATGGATAAACAAAAACAATGGCTAAAAAATGTGGTATATTCATATAATGGAATATCATTTGGCAATAAGGAGAAATGAAATACTTGTACATTGTACGACATGAATGAACCTCAAAAACATTGTGTTAAGTAAAAGAAGAAAGACACAACATTCATATATTGTATAATTCCATTCATATGAAAACTATTTGGTTGAGCTTGTGGTAGTCTACAATAAACTGAACTAAGTAATACTCACCATTTAATTTGACTGTCAGTCCCTTGCAGAAAATGGATCAATACAGGCCCCTGCCAAAAATGGATAAATCTTTGAAAATTAAATGGTTATATAATAGAGACCATAATCCCTATAGTCTTTGGGTCTATAATTGAAGCACTAATCTCCACCGTTACCCCCAGGATGTGGTATTTTTTTAACAATATTTTAGAAGGCAGGGTAGAACAACTCAAGAGGTTTCCACTAGACCTTGGCCTTCTTCACTGTGATAACTCTCATTCTATAGGTCAAGAATTCAGTGTGAGTGTTATCCAACTGCCAAGAATGGCAATCCCTATTATATACCCAGTGACTAGATAAATAATAACAAGGTGATTCTACCCAGGGACCCAATAACAACTGTCAGCTTGACTTAACTCAGGACTCCATTTGTTACTTGGGACCCTATTTTCACGAGGGCACCATAATAAGCTTTGAGTCTCCTAGTATGAATATCAACTCAAATTCTGCATATAATAATTATTCTTTCCCCAGTTTAAAGGCACTGAAGTAAGTGATCCTGGGCTTTTGAGGGATGAACTGGGGGAATCATTAGTATGTACTTGCTCTGGGGTTGCAGGTCTTTCCTCCTAGGGGTCCAAACACCTCTTTCGTTAATAGATTCTGTATGAAAATCAGCTCAGGGCCAGAAACTACACAATGAGTCATGACTGTTTATTGAAGTGACTACCCTCAACTTCCTGTTCTTCCATTCTTACCATTTTCTGGTTGTAGATATTAAGTGGCACGCTTGTTGGCTGGCCATCTATTTTGTTCATATAAATACCATTCTCTATTAACCATCTCTACAAGTCTTCTTGACTGCTCCTCTGATCTTTCTGATTGTTACAGTAATTGTGACCTCCTGGTTTCTGGATGTAAGCAGTGCCCCCTAGTGTCTATTACTTTGGTGCTTTATAATCCACCTGGACATTAAAGAACCCAGTTCTGCGAGTCCCTGTGCTGCTATGAGCCCCAGCTATAGAGAAGATGTACCTCTGAACTACTCAGTAATACTGGCGCCCCCTCTCACTGGCACATTCCTCAAGGAAATAGGGGAAAAATTAGTCCTCAGCAAATGGCGATGGAACTTAATCATCTGGTGGATCTTCTGGCTTTACACAACATATCCATTCCATTATGTCCACCTTCCTGAGACTCTTTATTTTTTTTCTCTATTGTATACCAGGGAAATTCAGAAATTTCCACTTCACTCAGCAAAGACCTTTGATTTTTCCACACATTTAACAGCCTCCCTAGCAGTGAATTTGCCCCATTCTCTGCAGTCTCTGTAGGGTATTAGATTTTACATCCTTAAAATGAATTTTTGCTTATCCTGTCTTGTATTCTGGTGCTCTTATTTGTTTTGTTTTTTTTTCTGGTGCTCTTAATTAAACAACCTCACAGGTCTTCTAAAACTCTGTGACTCTGTCAAATATGCACACTAATCCTTGCCTCTATCTTGGTGTGAACTTCTCTGTCTTATGAGACCCGCATGTCCCCAGGTGGGATATATTGACAATTATTTCTCCTTATCAGAATAGCAGCTAGGAGCTGAAATGGAACAGCTCTCTGAGGGTATATGTATTGTGTAACCGGCGAGAAGTTTTTGCATATCTTTCTGCAGAGTTCTCCAGAGAGTGGGAAGCCACCTCTGGGAACTCTGGAGTTCAGAGAGGTCTGCACAACTCAAAACATTAGGATCATCCATCCAGTTATTGCCAACTTATGTTCAGGTTCCCAAGTGTGATATTGTGATTTATAATAAGAAATATATATTTGACCTTATCTCCTTTCTAGCAAAGAGCTCCTAAAACCCTTGGAATTTCCTAAGTGATGAGAGCAATAAGTTGTCTTCTGTTTTGTTAATTAGGTGACTTTTGGATATCACTTAAGTTGGGGCTGGTTACTAGGAGGCCCAACCTTGTGATTAGAGGGTTGGAGCTTTCTGTTCTACCCACCTGACCTCTGAGAGGGAAGAGATATAGGTTGAGTTCAATCACCAATGGCCAGTTAATCATGCCCATGTGATGAAGCCTCTACAAAACCCAAAAAGTGGGAGTTCAGAGAGCTTCCAGGTTGGTGAGCACATAAAGTGAACTTAATCAATATATGTTGTGTGTGTTATGACTGCTCCACTGACCGGCCATTCCTCCATCTTTCTCCCTCTCCTTGGGCTTCCCAACTCACCGAGACACAACGATATTGAAATTAGGCCAATTAGTAACCCTGCAATGGTATCTAAGTGTTGAAGTGAAAGGAAATATTGCATGTTTCTCACTTTAAATCATAAGCTATAAATAATTACGTATGGAGGAAGGCATGAAATCTACTCCTGATGAAGATGCCGTGAAGATTGTTGAAATGACAACAAAGAATTTAGAATATTGCATAAACTTAGTTGATAAAGCAGTGGCAAGGTTTGAGAGGATTGACTTTAATTTTGAAAGAAGTTCTACTGTGGATAAAATGCTATCAAATAGTATCATATGCTACAAAGAAATTGTTCACAAAAGAAAGAGCAAATTTCATCGTTGTCTTATTTTAACAAGTTGGCACAGCCATTGTAGGGTTTTTAAGCAGAATAGTGATATAAAATGATTTATATTTCCAATTTGAAGGAAAATTTTGTTGAGATTCTTAAATATGGGATGAGTTTTAGCTAGTAGCACTACAAAAACAATATAGTAACAAAATCTTTAGAAGATGAGGAAATAACTTTCAACCTAAAAAGTACTTATTTATTCAAACATATGACTAGAATAAGTAATAATAGTCTATACATTTAACAAATATCTAACTATTATTAATGTATAATTAGCTCCCTATATAAGAGAATTAGACTACTTTCCATATAAGATATTAGACTACTGTGGATAGACTTCCTCAAGATCTCAGTATAAGCACAGAAAGATAAAACCCATGTGTTTTTCACCTCTCTTGCAAGTTCTAACCACAACAGTAACCTCACTGTGATTCATAAGAATTAAAAATGTCATTATTAAGAGAAAGAGGAGAAGAAAAAAGAAAGCTTTTATTAATTAACTCAAGATGAAATTTAAAACTACATTAGTCTTTGTCCTAATTCAAACCTTTTTCAAGCAGTACCAAATATTTATCTAGCTATCATTTATTTGCCATTGTTTATCCATTTATCTCTTTCCAAATTTATTCTGAGATAGTTTTTAACAGAAACATCATAATATTATAGGAAAAAATAAATAGAAAAAGAAAAAAGAGGAAAATGAAAATAAGGATAGAAATATGAACTAAAGATAGGGAAAGGCAGCAAATTGTAAAAATTAGGAACCTGGCCTTATCTTACTTGATGGCTAATTGTTCTGAGGAATACATGGGATTATGCACACAAAGTATTTCGAGGTGAATGGAAAATGTTTCTGTAACCATCTTAGATACAGAACCAAGAAGTAAATATAATTACCATAGTGGAAAGCATCATAGTGCCAATGACATAGCTATATATCAAGTTTAACATGGCAGATTGACTGCAGACATTTATCTCCCCCCATAAACAACTTTAAAATGACAATAAATAAATTTTTTTAAAAAGTAGACAAAACAATGGAAAACATATTAGACAAGAAATTCAACAATTTTTTAGAGGGACGAGGAAGGTCAGGAAACTGACAGCAAATCGAGAAAGCTTCAGAAATACCATTGCAAATAAGCTGATTTAAACCACAGAAGGCTCAGGACCTAGAGCTATCAAATATACTGATGTTGGATAAGGGTCAGACGCAAAAATCAGTTTTAAAAACCTGTATAAAAAATAGCTAAACTTCCATTTTTTTCCTCCACTCCTAGTGGACTACTTACCCACTCAACCACCATCCCTCACCCCAAAGTCTAGAGTCCCAGCAGAGGGTGAGAGGGAGGAGTTAGATTTAAAAAATAAGAGTGAGTGATTGAGGTGTAATTGAACAATGGGACTCTTGCCTTCTTCCTACCCATACCATGAAAACCAGGACCCTGGCAGCAGACATTATCCTGATGCAAGAAACCAGTGCTGTTAGTCACTGGAATAAACAAACAGGTTCAGGTGAAAATCATAGATACATTTATTTGGAGATACCTCAGTGAAGAAAAGTTGATTTTTACTACAGAGATGCCCACTTTAGACAAGCATCATCTACAAGTTCAAGGCTTGCCATTTGCTTCCTCACACTTAAATATGAACAGAGAGACATGGATTACCAGAGATGTGACCAAAACTTCCACATACAACACAGAATAAAAAAAGACAAAAATTAAAAGAGAATCAATAACAGACTAAGATGAGGTAGAAAAGAAAATTTCAGAATCCTACAATTAATATTCTAAGATGAGATATTAGGTCCATTTAAATAAGAACAAATTTTATTAAGAATAAAAACCAGAGAACAAGAAAGCTTTGAAAAATGTTTATAGTGTATCTAAAATTGTTAATTGATGTCTAAAAATCAAGGATACTTTCAAGAAAGTCAAACAAGAAATCAGATGGAAATAAGGAGAGAAAAGACAAGCAAATAAGAGGATCATTTTGGGAGGTTCAATATCCAGCCAACAGGAGGTCCTGGAAGAGAAAATGAACAAACAAAAATGAAGGAGAGGATTTTTTTCAAAAAATAATATAAGAGCATATAAAAAAATTTCCTAAAACATAAAGATATTAGACTCCAGATTAAGAGGTCCCACTAAACATTAGCACAGTGAATTAAAGTTTTTAATTAAAAGATATCACTGTAAAATTTATGACACCAAAATAGGGAGAAGAATTTAAATGCACACAGAAAAAGAGAGAGAGAGAGGGAGGGAGAGAGAGAGAAGTCGCATACAAAGGATTTAGGAATCAGAATGACATTAAACTTGAACTACAAAGCTTGAAGTTAAAAGACAATGGAGTAATGTATTCAAAATTTTGAGGGAAAATTATTTTCAAGTTAGAATTTAAAAGATCAATTAAGTGGGAGTATAGAATGATATTTTCTGACATGTAAAATACTCACATTTTTAACAATTAAGAATTTATTCTTAGAAACTACACTGTGAAAAGGGCATCAACCAAAATCGAAGAGATGTCATTTCAAAAAAAAAAAAAATCCAACATGTGACCATGAGGAAAAGAAGTTGCTGGATAATAGCAGTATCACAAATGTTGAAAGCAACAACAGATTTAAACAAACGAGATAGCTCTACATGTGAGGGCTTGAGGGTAGGAGGCAATTATTAACTTCTGAACAAAGAAGTTGCTGTTAAAAAGGCAAATGTAAGGAAAATGCTATAAAGGACAGTATAGGGTCAACTGACAAAATTGGAATATGGACTGTATTCACCTTAGAGAAACGAAATTTAACATTCACACAAAAACCTATATACAAATATTTATAGCTGCTTTATTTGTAATAGTCTAAAACTGGAACCCAAATGTACTTTCACAGTTGAATAGATAAACTATGGTACATCTATACAACAGAAAACTATTTAACAATAAAAAGTGCAAAGTATTGATAGAGCAAATGGGATGGATCTCAAGGGCAATACGCCTAGTGAAAAAAAGCCAGTCCCTAAAGACTACATGCTGTATGATTCCATTTATATAATTTTCTTGAAATGACAAAACTATAGAAATAGGGAACAAATTAGTAGTCACCACGGATTAGGATTGGGGATAGAGTGTGGGTATAAGGGCTAACACAGGGAGTTTTGGGGGGGGATTGTTGGAACAGTTTGTATCCTGATCATGGTAGTGGTTATACAAATTTATAAATGTTATAGAATTTTATAAAATAATTCACCCAAAAATGCACGTAAAAGCTATTGAAATCCAAATTAAGGTCTGTAGTTAATAGTGATATCCTATTTTCAATTTCCTGGTTTGGATCACTGTATTAGATGTTAGAGTTAAGTAAGATGCTGTCACTGGGTGAAGCTGAGTGACTAGAACATGGAAATTCACTACGCTATTTTTGAAAATTGTACACAAATCTGAAATTATTTCAGAACAAAAAGTTTTTAAAAAATACTCCTCTCAAAAAAAAAAAAATACTCCTCTCAAGGACTTTTTCCAGAGATTTTGATGCAGTCCATCTAAAACAGGACACAGGAACCTTTAGCAAGCTCTCCAAGTGGTTCTCATGAGCAGTCACATTTGAAATCCTCTCATATAATGCATCTTGTCCTCAGGTGATCCTTTGACAATGAAGACAACAGCAGATTCTATACAGCAGTTTCTTATATTGCCATTCATTGCAAACCGGAGACATCGTGTCAAAGCACAGATCACAAATCTATGAGAGCCCAAAACAGTGTACACTGCGTCCCAGTGGCATGGCTTGATTCCCAGATAGCACCCAGACTAAGATTAGATGGCTTCAAATCTTTCAAGCAGCACTCCATAAGAGTTATGTCTTACCCTTAAATGCTTTATAACATATTTTATGTTACCAATTAAGGGCAGATGAACATAATTTGATATTATACCAACTAGAGGAGAAGGGTGACATTCTTTTAAGAATATTATTGAACCTGAAACTAATATAATATTAAATGTCAATTCTAATTGAAAAATTAAAATTAAAAAAATAATATTATAGAAGATTCCTATTTGAGAAGTAAACCTCCCACTTTCAAATGGAAATGAGCTGAAGGACAACCTCGGAAAAAGACCAAGATTTTACTAGAAAATATAAAGTAGAATAGTTAATTTACTAGAAAATGAGCAATTGAGGCCTGAGGCATTATCTTTTAGTTATGAGTAGTCTAAAATGTGGTTTATTTTAATGAATATCAGTTGCATTCAATTGGGAAGGTCTAGAATGTGAAAAAGGCTCAACACTTCTATATTGCTTAGTTAAGATCAACTTTTACTGTATGAAAATTTTGCCATCATGGATAGTATGACTAAGTATAAATATTTTCTTCCAGTTATTTAAGTATTAATTTGTTAATGTGAAAATTAGATGGTGAATATTAGTAATAATCTCTTGGAACTTTATCTAAGGATATGCATTGTAAAAAGAAAATTATTTTTTAATAGAACCATTTTTAGCATCTCTACTATATGCCAGTTACTATGTTAGATAGCATATTGTTTCTTGAAAACTTAGTAGAATTTAACTAGATGAAGAAAAGATGGACATATGTTGAAGGGAAAGGGAATGGTTTACATGAATGCATGGAAGGATTTGATGTGATGTTGTAGTTAGATATCAGGGACTGTATCTGAGATACATGATGCATTGGTGCAGGTTTGTGAGTGGCAGGAAAACTACCCGAAGCTATGTCATGGTGAGGATCTTTATCATAAGTCTGGAGTGCAGAGTCACCATCAAAGTATTCAAGCATTTTGAAATGGGCATCCATTTCAAATTAATTAATCAAAATCCCAAAGGCTGGTCACATTTCACCTATAGTCAAACGATCTGTGTGCAATAATTTGAAGAAAATAAAAAGAATACATGTGTAGCCAAGTCTCTGTTAAAAGAAAAACAAGTGTCCTTTGGGTTGGAAATACCACCTGGATCATTTCAAGCTTACCAGTCACCAAACACAGCCCCGAAAAGCCTAAAGTCTGAAATATATAAACAAAAAAATCTTAAAAGAGATTTTGAATCTTTAAAAACTTCCCTACAGTAAGGCAAGTTGGCATTTTCTACACTGCACCTGGATTTTCTTACATTAAAATGTCATGTTACTTCCTAGAAGGGATATTGTGAAGATTAACAAGATCATGTTTTAAAGCTCTCTGAGTTCCTCAAAGAGCAAAGCTCTGTATGTACAAGATGTAACATTCACTTTTCACTGCACAGCCATTTGAATCCCAGTTACATGTGATATCAAAGTGAGCAGACCCAACTTCCTTTCGAAGGTCTTACTGCCTACATGAAGCGGAGAAATAAAATTAGTAGAGAACTAGAATTGGTAACGTTTGAATTATTGAGCAAGAACTGTGCTAAATACCTGCACCTATGATACTTCTAAGTATCTTGACAGGCTCTTAAGAGTAAAGAAAAAGATTTTTACCCATGTCAGGATTTGCTCATTTATGTTGAGGGAGGGAAGGAGTATTATTGCAAGTAAAAAGAAATATAAATCAAAATAGAAATTTTTAAAAATACGGGCAAATCAAATTTATTTATTTTAATCAATTAAACATTATGTATTCAATAATCCTTGATGCTAAGCATTCTGAGAAATTATAAAAAGCAGTAAATTCAGAAAAACAATGAGCAATTTGTTTCTTTTAAGAAACTTAAAATTTAACCTAATGCTGAAGATATTATAGAGACAAATTGGTATACGTACAAACAATGGAAATATTACCTAGTGTTATTAATAATATTGTCCATAAGGCCTGTGCCAAAGGCTATTAAAAGTGCCCTTTTTCACTTCTATTCATTCATTCAGAAGACATTTATGATTATTACCTGACATAAGTCCTCTTGTAAATAGGTTAATATGGCTTACGTTATAATTCCTTTGTTCATTCACATATTTATCAAGATCCAGACACTAAGGCAAATACAAAATAAGCTCTATTCAATGTCCTTAAGGTTATTTTTCAATAGTGGTAGTCAGATATGTAAACAAATAATAAATTCATCTCATATGTAAAGTAGAATAGTAAATTAAAATACATAAATAACATAATAAATTCTAAATGCTTCATTTAGTCAGGAGTTCTAAAACCTAGATGAATTTAGGATTACCTAAAGATTTTTAAAGAATTTTAAAGAGTTTGGAGGCAACTCCACTCCCATGTCTAATGGTTTGCTTAAAAGATTAGGAAGACACAGGTAAAATGTGTTGAAATTGAGGTAGCTCCTGAGAAATTCTGTAGAAGACAAGAAAAATACCTTAGAATAGCTGTTACCAAAATTAAATGCAACATGGTAAATATAGTCTAACAATTCGAGGAAGATAGAAAATTCACTCATAATATCCACTCGATATATAAGCCCAACCCTAGGACTAGGTAAAACTGCAAAGTATGTGAATATTTATTCTTGGACTCTCAATCTCCAAATTTTTTTTCAAACGCCCAAGCTCATAAGCAACCAAAATCTCTAAGGGAAGTTCTGCCATATATTACATTTAGAGTAAGAGTGACTGTGTGAAATGTTACATTCAAGGGGCTGTATTTGAAACCAAACTGAAATTCCAAGTATCACCAAGAACAGTGAAGATTCTTATGGCATAATCAGATCTTCTCAGCCATTGAAATAGCAGGAAGCTATAGTCTACACTGGTTGCATATTTTTTCAGCAACCATAGTTCTGAAATTTGGGGTCTTACTCAGTTTTCCTTAATAATAAACAAACAAAAGAAAATACAATGGTATCTCCATATAAGAATTTTTCAAGAAGTTCATCTTCCAGCTATTTGTGAGCATTAGATTTACCATGTCACACAGCTATGATGAGAATACAAGTCAGATAAAAGGTGATCTTTCATTAAGCCAAGCAAAGGGAGGTTTAACATAAATCAAACCTCAAGACAAAATGCAGTATATTGAAATTCTCAATCGTGAACTATCCAAAAAAGTCTGACATCAAAGATCAAAGCCTTGTAAAAATATTTTCTCAGTAGCATCACACCTCTGTGTAATTTTTTTAAGCATGCCTAGCAAGTTGGATTCATCAGAGTTGAAGAAAAAGAATCATATAAATAAACAGATAAGTTTCTTTGTAAGTGAATTTAAAATATACCCAACACAGTCACCCTTTTCACTACTCTTTTTGAAGTTTTTTGTCTTCCATTCAAAACAAGGCTCCTTATCTCTCCACTTGATAAACATAAATACATCTTTAGAATTTACAAATAAATCACAAACCTAGAATAGTCATGAAACACCCAGGATATTTTTTTTCTAATTTAAATTGGCTGTGCACCTATAACTTATTGACAAGGTATTTTCTTGTTGTTTGGGGTATTGGGGTTTTATAAACATGTATTGATAAAATTTAAGGTAGTATCCTTTATGACTAACATAAATACATATTGAAAAGAAGTCTTTTAGCTATAAGTTTTATTAATAGAAAAGGTAATAAAGATGTCTTTTTTTTTCCTTTTTGGTTTTCCCAAAATGGCAAAGTAGATCATTGTATAATGATGTTTGTTGTTGGATTGTATCATTGTTCATGGTGTTGGCCCCCATTAATATTTGTTTTTTTATTCCTAATCTATCACTATAAACCTCTCAATTTTTTCTTGCCTCACTTATACAACCTAAACTTAATAGTAGGGGCAGAATCACTACCAAATGAGATATTGGAAGGCTGGAAGTCCATTGGTCAAGCAGTTATGATCTGAGAAACTTCCAGGTACCTCAAAGCCTCTCTGTGAGGTGAACTAGGTGAACTAGGTGAACTGAAGCATAGTCTGTTGTATTTAGCAGAAGTGTCAGATCCTGGAAGATACTCAAGGAATAACAGCAATGAGTAAGACACAGAGCAATCAGATATGTAGGAGCTCTTTTTTGTTAGGCTAAGTGTAAGCCCTGGACAGTATCTGGCAGCAACAAAAAGAGAAAATCTGTACTTTCCCTGGAATATGGCAAGGACACTTGACTTACTTTAGTGTTTTCAATTTCACTATTGTACAAGACAGAGGTTGCCATCAATAGTGGCATCTTCTGAAACATAAGGCATAGATCAATATTTCTCTGAGCAAGAGTCAGTGTCAATATGACAATCCAAATTCCCTTCTCAAGATGGCAAAGGTGTTTTCTCAAGCTGCTACTGGGATCCATTTTGCCTAATTTTCACAAAGAACACAATGGTTTTGTTTCCCTGACAACATTCTTAAATGTGCTAGCCTTCATCCTTTGTCCTCTGATCTGTATCTAAGCAAAAGTCCAAGCCCTCAAATTAATCTTTGTACCCAATGGTCAACCACAGGGAAGGCTGAGACAGGTGTCATCCCTGCTGTGTGTTCTATTAAAAATGGCATAGGTAAGAAAAGCTGTGTGTCTTAGTCCATTCTAGCTGCTATGACAAAATACCACAGACTAAGGCTTAGAGAACACTATAAATTCATTTCATACAGTTCTGGAGTCTAGAGGTCCAAGATCAAGGTACCAGCACTTTCATGTGAGGACGCTTTTCTAGGTTCCAGATTTCTCACTGTATCTTCACATGATGGAAGGGGTGAAGGATCTCTCTCTGGCCTTCTTTATAAAGACATTATTCCCATTCATGAGGGCTCCACCCTTGTGACCTAATCACTTCCCAAAGTCCTTGCTTCCGAATACCAATACTTTTGGGGGTCAGGATTTCAATATATAAATTTTGAGGAGACACAAACATACAACTATGACTTCTTAAAGGTTTGGGCTTTCCATGACTTTAGTAATACAGAATTTCTTTGACTATTGTGTTCTGTTTTTTGTAATAGAAAATATGTGTCTAATCCTTTATAAAATAGCAAATACAAAATATTTTGTATAGCATCGTTTTTTATTCAATGCTGATAAACAATATGGCCTTGGATAAATATGTAGCATATGTATGTAAAAGTATAAGAAATGGACTGGAAATCAAGTACATCAGCTTCATGACAGAAGTTGTCTTTGGGAAGGGAGAGCAAATAATGGAATGACAGGGAGTGGCTGTAGGAGACCAGCTAAATTTGTAAACTTTTGTTTCTTTAAAAAATAATGGGGCAAATGTAACTAGTGATATGTTTTTCATATTGTAGATTGTGACGGGTATTTTTTATTTTGTTCTTTCATCTTTTTTGTATTTTAAGATCTCAAAAAATTAAGAAAACAAGACGATTAGCTAATCACATGCCCATTGTGCTTTCTCTTTTTGAAGGAAATGATTATAATTAGAACACCCATCCTTGTTGTCCAATTAGATGTTTTCATCAAAGAAATTTTCTTTGAGCATTAATCAAGTCAAGATCACAATTTTAATGGCACTAGTCACCCTGCTTTTAAATAAATATATTAATATTCAGATTCATGTGTAAGCGCCCCCATATATCTGATTAACTAGAAGAGAGCTTATACATGCAGAATATCATTCATGAGCTCTAAAAAGCAAATGAAAAAGTTGGAATAAATATGAGTTACATGTGTTGGTCTTTTATGAAAATGAAGAAAAATTCCCTCTGGAGAAACCCAGATATTTGACTGTTTTCATATTTTACAAGGAATAGAGCAAAGTGATGTACCTGGCAAAACATCAGTATGGATAAGAATGAGTCTACTCATTTATAATAATAAGTTGTAACGTTTATATATGCATCACGTATAGTAACTACATGTGTATCGAATTTCTTTGAGTACTGTGTTGTTTATAAGAACTCTCAAAAAAAAAGGTCCCCAAATTATTGATGACTGTTTACTTTCAGTTCATGAATCATTTCCTGAACACATTTTACAATTGTGATTCAGCTGGGCTTTTAACTTATTTATTTATTTATTTTTGTTTCCTTTTTTAAAAATCACCATTGCTGTTTTTAGATTATCCACAGGTTTGGCCTATCTCATGGGGTAACACCAGACACATCTGTTGATCTCTCCCAAAATGATGACAGCAACAATAGTGTGGTTACAAAATAAAAGCTAGAGAGGGAGTCTTTTCAAAATGCAATTGGGAAAATAACCCGAAATGAGAGAAATGAGATAACCAGCAGATGCTCCAGAATATGGAAGTCATCTGTAAGCATTTAGTGGAATGGAGAATGCTGAAACAGTTCTCCATTTGCCAGACGCCTGAAATAGAGACAGATGAGCTATTCCTCTGAACTTCAACAACAGCGCCAGCTGAAAAAGCAGAGCCTTTCTGCCAAGGGTCACTTGTTGAAACTGTTGACTGTAAATCAGCATTCTCCTTTCGAACTAATAGTATCCAGAAAATACAACTAAAATGTTTATATGTGCACCTTACCTTGGGCACAAAGACCATCATCCTTGGTTGCTGAAGACCTGTGGGGAAGAGGGACAAATTGTTTACATGTATTGAACAAAGGTACCTTTTTATGAAACCCACGTGTACAGTTTCTTACCTTTCCCCGATGAGTAAGAAATGTTCCCAAATGAAATAACCCACATTTCAACTGCATTGGTAAATAGTGGTAAGGATATTCAGGTCTGGAAATAGTCATAAAAAGGCCCTTTATGTAATTTTTTTCTCCCTGAAATAATTGCTGCTGCCTTACACTGTCTTCTAACCTGCTTTAGTAAAAAGGAATGTCTTTGTGTGATGTGTACTATCTGGAATCCTTTTCCTCGTATTGTTTAAATCATGAGCCTGTTTTTTTGCACTCACTTCCAGGGTGTCTAAAACATTTAAAAACAGCAGTGGGTAGTCAGAACTACTCATGCTGGCAGCGGGTGCCTTACAGTTTTCCATGGTATAAATGTCAATTTTACTTTCTTTTATGGAGTTAAGCAGAGATGAATCCCAGTAGCATAGAAAGGGGTCTCTAGGTTTTGTAGTTTCCTCCATTTCTGTGTGTGGCCTGACCAATCAACCCAGAGCATTCCTGTTCCTCTCCATCCTGTTTAATAACATTACTCTTTTCCTTTAGCATTTCCAGTTCTGCCAAGAGGCTAGGGGGATCTTTTGTGGGTTTAAGTTATATTCTAGACAATTGATAATCACTGTGCCATCCCAAGACCAGCAGCATTACCTAGGAACTCATTAGAAATACAAATCTTTCCTTCTTCTCAGTTTCCAAATCAGAAACCCTGGAGCTAAGGTCCAGTAATTTGTGTTTTAACTAGCCCTTCAGGTCATTCTGAAGCACACTAACTTTTGAGAAACCCTGGTCCTCGCAACAGTGCCAAAATTTCCCCTGGGAACTCTGCAAACCATCGCCTTCAGAACTCCACCAAATACCCCAGGGAATTTCCCAATTGTGCGAGCCTGAACATTTTTAGATTCCCTTTTTTATATCTAAACTATAGTGGTCTCAAGGTATAAAAAAGAATCCCATCCAAATTAAAGCCGGTGTGAGTTTTTGGAATGGGTAGTGGTAAATTAATTTGCATTAAGAATTTGTCCTAGATCAGCAAAACATATCAGGTAAACTATAGCCCCAATGCCTTCTAAAAATGACACTCCTTTGATTTTTATCTCCATTAATGTATAACGAAAGGGAGATTTAAAGCCTTGCAGAATAACACTGCCAGCTGTGCAGAAGACAGACACACTGGTTGGTTGATGAATGGATTATAGCTACCAGTTGAAAAGTTCTTATTGGTAGATAAAAACAACTGATTCATTATCTTCCTTAATAGCTTTGAATGTACTACTCAACTGAGCGAGGTTTTGTAGGTTGTTTTTTAGGTTACATTCTGAAAGAATAGACAGTTAAAATATCCAGCTGAGGAACTGCAAAGTCAGTGTTTTATGGCAGTCTACAAATTAGTAACACTACAAACATAAAGAAATATCAAAAGGGATTTTAGAAGTGGTGAAGTTTATAAATCACCTTGAAATAGATATACTGAACTTACATTAAGAAAATAAATGTCACAATAAAATATACAGATATCAAATTATAATGTACACCTTAAAATTATATAATTGTATTAACCAATGTTACCCCAATAAACTTAAATAAATAAATAAATAAATAAGAAAATAAATGTCTTCTTTTTTGTTGTACTTCTCAAAGTCATTGTTGTTAAAACTCATTAAAAATATTTCCTCAATGTGATTTACGCATAATCTTCACGAGCCCCTCTCTGCATTTTCATGTAGAAATTACAGTCTTTTCTTTCCTCCTCCACTCAGTCTGTAGCCCAGGTAAATGACCTTCCCACACTGCATTTGTAACTTCTATTAACTCAGGTCAGAGAAAGGTTGCTTCACAGGGGAGAGACTAGAGTGAAAACTGGCTGGAGGAAATGCCTGGAGCTAATGAAGTACTCAGTTATCAAAATCAACAAGCAGTCCCTTGGCTTTCAAAATTGGAATGAGATTTTCTTTCTTCAAGACACTTCACCATAAAGTATTGTTGGAAATATATTTCAAAATGAAAATGTTATTTAATTCTTATATTTATTTTTTAAAGATCGAGAAGACCAAATTGTTATTTGGCACTGCCCGGGATGCTAGCTGAGTTCTAAAGTTGGTGGTCCAAAGGTAAGTTCAGCCCATTTTATGACACAGAACTGTAAAGTCAAGCTGTTAATACCAGTTCCACATGGCAGGTCACAGGCCCAAGAATCGCTGAAGCTTTCTCAGCTGGACCCAGTCAAGTAGCCAACAGAATTTCTAGTCTTCCATGACTAGAATATGACATATACTGTTTCAACACTGAAATGATGCCCTTAATTATTAAGCATATATCTGAATGCCTGCTATGTTCAGAGATATCCTGAATGCTGTGAAAAAGCATGAACGACATAAAAAGTATCTATCCCAGGAATGATATGCAACTCTGCTGAATAGAACAAACCAATAGGCATGAAATGGCATCAAGAAGCTACAAATGAGTCCAATCAATTCAAGTCACATTGCTAAGCTCCATTGCTTTGCGCTCAGCTCTTTTTCTTCCACTCAACTCTCTGAAAGTGAAAAAGGGCAGATTACCCCATAGGCAACCATGTTAAGTATGCTGCTGAGACTCTTATCTGTAGGTCTTGGAGACATTGATAAAATATGAACAAATATAACAGGGATTATAAAAATGGAACTGCCTCATGTTTCAATTACTTCTGACAAAATAACCTATGTCATGCTCTGAGTTCAGCAATGCAGGCCTTGCAAATATAGAGACATTCTACCCAATGATTAATTTGAATAGTTACAGTAGGAAAAAATTCACAGGGAATAATGCCTACTCTCCTCTCCTAATTTGGAGGTAAATCAAGTATCAGAGAAATTCTGCCTCAAATAAAAAGTGAAGGTATTTAGCATTCTAGTTTTGATGGCTTTATAAGGTAACATGTTGAGGGAGGAAGAAATTGTCCTCTACCCTTCTAGGTTCTTTCAGTCTGCCTAATAATTAAATCTACATGAGGCAGATGAACAAGAGAAGATAACCAAATTAAATTACATACCTACATATGAGAATCCCACTTACATGAGAGCCAGAGACCCTGTATACAAGAGAGATTCAGAGACATTCTGAGCTAAGACATGAGGTAAGATGCCCTGAGGCTTCAGAGAAGAGGAGAGTAATTTGCAAGATGATAAGAAGAGCAGATGTTCAGTAACTAGAACTTTACACTGCCCTGTAAATAGGTCATAAAAAGTTACTTCTGGTGATAACTCTCATTATGGGCAAGGCCCCAGTTTAAATTCTTTAAGGAAGGACTAAAGTTTCTCTTGAGACTGTTGGATCTTGATTGCCTTCACATCAAAATAATCCACATGCCAAAGTAGCACATCTGGGGGAGGCCTGTTCGAAACTGCTTCAGATATTTTTTCCAAACTTGAGGGTATTTACATAAATACATATATTTGTATAAATATATACGTAAACATATATATATATATAGGGTGTGTGTGTGTTTATAGTATGCATAGATAGTATTTGGTTGCATTTTAGCAACTAAAATTCCTTTTGTGAAATGAACATTCCTCAGTGTGACTTTATATCCCCTAACAATGCACCATGGCATCTCCAGAACATAACGTTATGTTCTGAACTGAGAGCTATGTGGACAAATTCACGCCCAAAATAAAACTAGCAAAGTGCCTGGCTTGCTTCCAGTTTTACTTTCCTCATTGTTTTGCAGTAATGGAGAGCCATTTTGTGGTTGAAAATGAAAATGTCTTTTCCTAACTATTATCAGCTATTTTGATTTGACAGAAATGACTTGAAGCCTGTGTCTTTCAGTCTTTAAAGTCTTCTTCCCCAAAACAATTTCTGCTCAAGAGGACATTCTCTGGAAGTTTTAATACAACTCAAGTTCTGGTCTATATTTTCCTACATGATCTTACCTTGCTTTCTTGCATATGTAACTTCTTGCTAAAATATCAAATTCTCTTTTATCCCAAGGCTTCCCAAGAGAAAATGTACTATCTGAGGATGTGACTTTGGGGCATTTCAGGTTGCATAGGTAAATTAAGATTTATCAGGTCTTAAGTCAGAGTGCCTACAGAGCCAAGCTGAGCACAGAGTGGTTCCCATACAGCATATAATGTAGACAGTTTATCTCAGCTCAAAATCAAGAACCGTGATTAGTGACAAAGCTTTTTTTTGCTTCTTTTACATATTTTATTTTATTGACCATATATATATAGATAAATCTATTATCTATCTATCTATCTATCTATCTATCTATCTATCTATCTATCTATCTTCTATCGTCTATCTCCAAGAGCAATCAACTCATATTGAAGTAAATTTTTAAAACAAATTATATAACCACTTTGATTAATTTTTAAAGTATTTACAGAGCAAGATAATTGTGTTAAAAAAATGGAATTAAATAAACTTTTTGGAGAATTACCTACTAGAAACTTATTGGCGATTAACTGAACAATTTTACTTTTCTATTATATAAGCAACCTCATACAGAGAAAAATTAACAGTAGATAAAAGTTACTGGATGGAAGTTTTTTTTTAAGATGTGGAAATGGAGGAGCAAATGGGTTGAGGTAAGATTTCTGTGGAAAATGATGTAAATATGAATTTAAATTAGTGAGGATTAATTATTTAATCTCTAGTGTTATAAAAACATTAACATTATTTCAGTTTTAACAATTACAGATGGAGTTAAATATATATTTTAAATTTGATTCCATTTAACATAATTCAAATTTAAAATTTTTCAAAATACCTAAAATTTAAAATCATTCAAAATGTGATATTATATTGTATAACTCAATAAAATGAACTACTTTGCAAAATAAAAGTTCAATCTATACATTTTCAAAATTTTAGAAGAAAAAAACTAACAACAAACTTGTCCATTTTACCATCTCCTTTCCTTTATATTCTTTTCTCAGCTGGTTTACCCCCTCTCAGTGCTTAAATGTTGTTCTCGGAGAGCAGACTAATTGTTGATTTTCATTTCATACTCTTCTTTGGTGTCTTCAGCTATTTGAAGCAATGTCTTAAAAATTTCAGAGCAAAAACTGTTTATATTGCCTCCCCACTCCCCAAAATTAATTAATATCATTCACTATCTTTAAAATTAAAGATATAAATGATGATGTTAAGAATTTAAACAAATTTAAATCATTCATATTCTCCTCCTAGTAAAAAGTATGTAACTATTAGTGAAATAGCTTAACAAATTGAGTTTGAGTTATTTTAAAATACACTGAAAATTGCAATTGAATCTATTGGCTTTTTATAAGAAAAAAGAGCTCACCTGGGCCTCTCGACTCTTACCTCTCTTGGCATATATACCATTTCTGGGCAATGCGTGCAACCTACAGAACTTTTAAAAATCTTACCCAGTAGAATAAAGTGGAAACTTAAAGAGAAATAATGCCTATGAATTTTCTTTCTTTTTATATTATGGAAAGCTCAGCCATAATTGGCCCCTCTGCAGTAAGACCAGACACAAGTGTAACATCGAAAGAAAAATTGTACTTCAATTATCTCTTTCCTTGCTTGCACTAAAATGTCAGAAAATCCTAAAAATGTGAAGCTAGGAGAGATCTTAAAAATCATCCAATTGAACTGCATTGTTTAAGAAGTTACCAGAATAAGATCTCCATAAATTAACCGAGTTATCCAAGGCCACATAGCTAAGCTATGAGGAACAGAAATCTCCTGGCTTTTCGACTGTTTCACCGTCTAGAAGCAGTGTAGGACACCTGCCAGCTTAGAACCAAAGGCACAGGCTATATGCACTGTTTAATGGGTCTGCAGCTTTCAGACAGTTCGAGTCTTCTTCACAAGTACCTCAACTCTCCCCAGCAGGCGGAAATAGAGAAAAGAGAAGGAACACAATCTCTTCCTACGGCCACAATTTTTAACTTCTAATTCAAATGACAGTTTTCTTCTCTAGCTTAAAAGTCAAAATTTTAACTATTTTTGTTGATTTAAAAGTAATGGAAAATATTACTTTGCTTCTTATAGTATCTAAACATCATGTACAAGTCTTGAAGCCCCAGAAATAAATTACCAGTAACTAGATATGTTAATCCAAAAAGCCAAACAGATTTAGAGCCAGACATTAGGTAGACAAAACCCAAAGAAGGGAGCTTTTTTTGTTTATTGCATACCTTGAATCACTGATTAATATATTCACTCTAAAGTCGAGTAAAATAATAATAATAATAATTAATAATGTATACCTACCATGTGCTCAATTTCTTTGTTGGACAGAAGATGCAAGGATGGGTAAGGAACAGAACTCTGCCTCAGAGAGTTCAAAGTTGAGCACGTGAGATATGATAGCATGAACACAATTACTACAATTCAAAATAGGTCGGTTCCATGAAAAGAAAAAAAAAGTAAAAACCTCTAAAGGGAGTTGAAGAATACAGCTTTCTAGGAAACATGAAAAGCATTATGGTCTAGGGCTAGTGTAGCTTCAAAGCCACCTGAGACCCTCTCACAGGTTTTTTCTCCTTTTCCCACCTCTGTGCCTTTGTTCTTAATGTTTATTCTTCAGAGATGCTTACTCCCACCCCTCTACCTCCACAACTCCTCTATTATTTGTAAAGCAAATGATTATCATAGGCTGACCAGCTCCAGAAATGCAAATAACTACTTGCTGAAGATTGTATCCCTGTCTCTGCCTTTGGTGGACTCCCCCAATAAAGCATCACAAAGTGCTGTAAACAGAGTAACTGACCAATATTCATTCACTCATTCATTTCATAAATGTTTACTGAGCACCTACTTAAGTATGAGACACTATATTAGGAGATAGAGGATATAGACAAAATTAATGTGGTCCATACTTTCATGGAGATTATACGTATTTAAATAAGCAATTGCAACAGTGTGACAGGTGTTATGACAATGGAAGCACAGGATGTTATGGAGATTTGAGGCAAGGACACCTGCCCAGGTTAGGAGTCAAGAAAGTTTTCTGAGGAAAGGTAAGCTGATTCTTTAAGGATGATTAGGAGTTAGCAGGTGCCATCCTGCAGTGGAAATGTGGAACATGCTGGAGTCATGTGCTTTACAGTAAGGAACATTTTGAGGCAATACCAATTGGGAACATCAGGAAGAGTGACTGCTTGCAGGAGAAAAGCTTATAATTGCAGTGAGGTTATGAGTTTATTGAACAAAGGTCTAAAAAAGGGGGAAAGGGAGCTGAAGCTTTTCTAAGGTCAGTGAAAGGAAACTCTGCAATTGAGACTGGGGGCAGGGGATTTATTCAGTAAAGGGAAAGAAGCCTAAGATAAAGGATGGGGGGTTGCAGCCTTTTGAAGCTCTCCCATCACTAATTATGACTGGAGGTCAATCCATGTCTGAACAGATAAAACTTCAAATGAATAGGACTTGTTCTCATGCAAATGTTACTTGAAATGCAAACCAAGGAGAAAAAAATTAAGAAAGCACAACATGAAAGGCAGGAGAGTTTCCTATTCAGCGGCAATTTCTTTAAACTCAAAAAATACAAAAATAAAAATCCTGCAAAAAGGGTGGGAAAAAATCTCTTTACAGCAGGTTGCAAAGTAGAGGGTAGTCATCTACAACTATCTAAATTCCATCTTTTGAAACATTATTCTAAATTCTGTCTTTTAAGACATTCTCCCAAATGGAATAGACCTTATGAATATCTTCACTCTACAATTTTAACAGAACAGGCACCTAGAGCCTGCCAAATCAAAGAAATACATATTTTTTTAAATAACAGAATGAGTGTTCTGTGAAAAAACTGTATGAGGTCTCCTGCGTAAGGGGTTAGAAAAAAAAAAAGTAGATTAAAGATAGTGTACTTGACTCCAAAAATGGTGTATGAGACTGAATATTACTTCACTGTGGGCTGTAAGAAATGTTTTGTTCTGTTCTGTTTAATTC
Source organism: Pteropus vampyrus (assembly GCF_000151845.1). NCBI lineage: Eukaryota > Metazoa > Chordata > Mammalia > Chiroptera > Pteropodidae > Pteropus > Pteropus vampyrus. Next base: position 15,098,080 of record NW_011888792.1, read on the forward strand.
TGAGGTTAAAAGCAGTAGTCAAACCATGACAGCAAGGAGCTTCCTGCTCTGTTATATTACAGCTCACTTCTTCCCCTCCAAATATTAAACACTGCCAAAAAGACTTTTAGTTATTTGGGATGAGATCCATTTTCATTTTACTCTTGTCCTTTTTTGGTTGTGAGATGACAGTTTAATATTCCAGGCTCCAAACGAGAGCTTGGCAAATGGATAAAAAAAAAAAAAAAAAAAAAAAACTTAAACGCTGAAGGGAACAAAAAGGTGTGCAATTAATTTTCCACACGAAACTGTATAACTGGTGCTAAAGATGACTAAGTTTATCATCTATTTACCTCATACAGTTCTTGGAATTTTCCAGGACACCATAGTATATACGTAATTTTATCAAAATTAGTTAACCTGTGATTTTATTGTATAAAAATTGACACAGTATATTCCATGTCAACATCTATTAAAAAGTTGGTTTAATTATCTGGAATTAAGTGTAGGATAATGTGATTAAAAGCAAAAGTTCAATAATCGGATTCGAGTTTAAATCTCACTCATGACTCACGAGTTGTGTTACCTTGGGAATTTTATTTTATTTCTCTCAACTTCAGTATTCTCATTGTTAAAAATGAAGATGTTAATAATTTCAAATTCATTGTGCTTTTCTGAGGATTAAGTAACATAAACCATATGAAAGAAATGGTAAATAATAAACTTTCAGTAAATAGAAGCTATGGTAATTAGTGTAGTTAAATGGAGATTTAAAAACGTTTCCTTGTCCAGGGCCACCTTTTTGTTCACACACAATATTTTTCTATTTATTTCTTTCTATGTTTTATGTCATTGCAAATAAATGCCAATCCAAATATGTGGCTAACATTATAACTAGCTCAAAGAATAAAATACAACATTTTACTGCCTTGTTTAATACCAAACATGGTAGAGAAAGCAGACTGTTAGTAATTGATTAGCTTCAAGGCTTTCTTACAAAACCTAGTTTAAAAAAAAAAAAAAGACCATAGCCAGGAGAAATTCCAGTTCTGAAAATGCTATGTTCTGTTGATGAGTTTGTCTTTCACTTAAGGAAGTGTTAAGTAGATCTTGAAGTATCTTTTAGGTAAATGGCCTTGGAAAACACCTCTAAGACTATTTTCTCATGATTGTTTTATTCAACAACAATATGGATAGCTCTAGGGCTGCAAAAACAATGGAAACCTTGCTCCTGATTCACAGAGCTCACTGTCAAAGTAGAGGGAACTAGAAATTAATAGCTGTTGCTAATATAGTATATGTGATAAGTTCTATAATGGGGAAAATATAGGATGCTATAAGAATACATTTGCATTAGATTTTTGATATAATGTTGAATAATGGCTGGGCTTTAATCAACCAATCAATGCACATTAATTGAGAATTAGTGGCAAGAGGCTTTTTCACAGTGGGAAAGTGATATAGAAAAATATTCCCCATGATTTCTACTGGACCTCCTCCCAAGCCACTTCAAGCAAACAATCTAAAAAGAAACACTGATCATTCTAAGCAAATCTGGCTTCAGGCTGAGTTTCCTGGCACCCTCACTTTTCTACCAGTTGTCATCTTTAAATCCTTCCCATATAGAAATAGAATACAGCCATATTTTGCAACCATACAATGAAAAAAGAAAAATAATAATTATAACTCAGAGCCTCAGCCCCCCAGGACTTTTGCTTGCAGAGATTAGTTTAGTCCTAAATAAGAAATCAAATTCTCACCATCGGGAGAAACTGAGAATTTTTGACCAGCTAAATATTTACCAACTCTAGCAATAGATTTTTGAGGAAAATGTGTCAAATCACATTAGCATTAACTTAATGCTAGCTCTTTGGAAGTTGTAACACCATTCGTTTGATCTAAGTATGTTTCTTAGCTTCTGGTTATCTATAGCTATCTAAGTCCATCCTCATCAATTAATCAAAAAAAAATTATTTCTAAGATGGAAGGGAAGAATAAATTTTAATTATGCTGCTACTCTTTTCCCTAAAGAACTCTACAGATATTTCAAGAAGCTATCTACAAAAGAGGAGACTAGCAATTGATGTGCTTATGATTCTTTCATTAAAACCAGAGAAGAGAGCGTATCTCCCCTTGGGGGTATTCCTGCTTACTTTTTGATCCCAATCGATGGGAAAGGGTCGTGGCTCATTGACTAGATATCCTTTATCTGTTACGAAAGAAAAACATACATATATATGTCATTTGGTATTCTGGTAGTTATTTTTTATCTCAATTTGGTATATCTTGCCAATGACAAGGATTGAAATAAATGTGAAATAGATATGAAATTCATGCATATCTACACATACGTATATACCCAAAAGACAATCTCCTTAAACAACCATAAATCTTTCCTGGAATAAAGTAATAGTGTTATGAGCAAAATTTATACAGATAATATACACAAGCACACACAAACACACATGGTGAAAGGCATAAAATGGGTGTGAGAAAAGTAGAAAAAGTTAAGAAAGCAGTTACTTTTTATTAAGACTTCAATTAAAAAGCACTCTTAAAGTCTATTACGTGAGGAACTAAATATGTAGTGCAATAAGTAAAAAATTGACAGGAACAAGTCTTGAAAATATTAATCAATAAAATACAGCAGTGGAATACGTGGAAGCCAGAAGAACTTAATTTTATTTTCACAAAGCTCTATTTAAAAACAAAAATTTACTTTGATTTCAAAATACTTTTCTACC
>NW_011888792.1:15100852-15104385 GCF_000151845.1 Pteropus vampyrus
GTTTCCTGGCACCCTCACTTTTCTACCAGTTGTCATCTTTAAATCCTTCCCATATAGAAATAGAATACAGCCATATTTTGCAACCATACAATGAAAAAAGAAAAATAATAATTATAACTCAGAGAGCCTCAGCCCCCCCAGGACTTTTGCTTACAGAGATTAGTTCAGTCCTAAATAAGAAATCAAATTCTCACCATCGGGAGAAACTGAGAATTTTTGACCAGCTAAATATTTACCAACTCTAGCAATAGATTTTTGAGGAAAATGTGTCAAATCACATTAGCATTAACTTAATGCTAGCTCTTTGGAAGTTGTAACACCATTCGTTTGATCTAAGTATGTTTCTTAGCTTCTGGTTATCTATAGCTATCTAAGTCCATCCTCATCAATTAATCAAAAAAAATTATTTCTAAGATGGAAGGGAAGAATAAATTTTAATTATGCTGCTGCTCTTTTCCCTAAAGAACTCTACAGATATTTCAAGAAGCTATCTACAAAAGAGGAGACTAGCAATTGATGTGCTTATGATTCTTTCATTAAAACCAGAGAAGAGAGCGTATCTCCCCTTGGGGGTATTCCTGCTTACTTTTTGATCCCAATCGATGGGAAAGGGTCGTGGCTCATTGACTAGATATCCTTTATCTGTTACGAAAGAAAAACATACATATATATGTCATTTGGTATTCTGGTAGTTATTTTTTATCTCAATTTGGTATATCTTGCCAATGACAAGGATTGAAATAAATGTGAAATAGATATGAAATTCATGCATATCTACACATACGTATATACCCAAAATACAATCTCCTTAAACAACCATAAATCTTTCCTGGAATAAAGTAATAGTGTTATGAGCAAAATTTATACAGATAATATACACAAGCACACACAAACACACATGGTGAAAGGCATAAAATGGGTGTGAGAAAAGTAGAAAAAGTTAAGAAAGCAGTTACTTTTTATTAAGACTTCAATTAAAAAGCACTCTTAAAGTCTATTACGTGAAATTATGCAGTGCAATAAGTAAAAAATTGACAGGAACAAGTCTTGAAAATATTAATCAATAAAATACAGCAGTGGAATACGTGGAAGCCAGAAGAACTTAATTTTATTTTCACAAAGCTCTATTTAAAAACAAAAATTTACTTTGATTTCAAAATACTTTTCTACCCTTATATAATATTTAGAAGAGGAAAATGAACTATTTTATGTCATAGTTACAAAATGCTTCTTAAATACTCTCACAGCTTAAAGGCAGTGTTTCTTTTTTATTATTGATGTATAATTGACATATGACATTATATTAGTGTCAGATGTACAAATATATTGTACATATTTCATTATATACAACACAACAATTCAATATTCATATGTATTGCAAAATGATCACCACAGTAAGTCTAATTAACATTCATCACTAGTTACAAATTTTTTTCTTTGTGATGAGAACTTTTAAGATTTACTCTTAGCAATTTTCAATTATACAATACAGTATTATTAACTATTGTCACCATGCTATATATTACATCCCCATGTCTCATTTACTTTGTAACTGGAAGTTTGTACTTTTTAACCCCTTTCACTCATTTCTCCCTCCCACCAGCCTCCGCTTCCTCCCTGCCTCTAGCAACCATCAATCTGTTCTCTGTATCAGTGTACTCAACTTTTTGTCTGTTTGTTTGCTTATTTTGTTTTTTTTTTTTACATTCCACATATAAGTGAAATCATACAGTATTTGTCTTTTCCTGTCTGACTTATTTCACTTAGCATAATATCCTTAAGTTTTATTCATGTTGTCACAAATGGCAAAATTTCTTTTGTTTTTATGTCTGAATAATGTTTTGCGTGTGTGTGTGTGTGTGTGTGTGTGTGTGTGTGTGTGTGTGTGTGTATGTCACATTTTTTTATTCATTCATCCATCAGTGAACACTTAGGTTGTTTCTATGTCTTGGCTATTGTAAATGATGCCGTAACGAACATAGGTGTGCATATAACATTTAGAGTTAATGTTTTCATTTTTTTTTTGTGGATAAATACTCAGAAGTAAAATTGCTGGATAAAAAATAACTACCAAATGACATCTCTATTTTTAACTTTTCGAGGAACTTCCATACTCTTTCTCACAGTGACTGCACCAATTTACATTCTAACCAATAGGGCACAAGGATTTCCTTTTCTCCATATCTTCGCTAACACTTGTTCTTTCTTGTCTTTTTGATAATAGCCATTATAACAAGTGTGAGGTGATATCTAACTGTAGTTTTGGTTTCATCCTCCTGATGATTAGTGATGCTGATCATCTTTTCATGGATCTGTTGGCCATCTGTATGTCTTCTTTAGAAAAGTCTATTCAGAACTTTTGCTTATTTTTTTAATTGATTGTGGGGCGGGGGGGGTGCTATTAAGTTGTATGAGTTCTTTGTATATTTTGGATATTTACTCTTTTTCAGATATGTAACTTACAAATATTTTCTCTCATTTGTGGCTTTTTTATTTTGTTGTTGGTTTTGTTTGCTATGCAGAAGCTTTTTAGTTTCATGCAATCTCACTCGTTTATCTTGGCAGTGTTTCTTTAGATCAAGACAGAATAATAGAGAATAATTGAGACATTTGATGACACTAGTGAGTTCAAATGACTTGAAAGCTGCTACATTAGAGCAATATCAAAGAAGCACCCAATGCCAAAGTTACCAGATGCTTATGTATTGCTTCAGACTTAAAACACCTTTGGGTTACAAGATTACATACAAAGAAGATTAAGCATATGTGCCATTTAAAATGGGACAATATTCCAAAAAGCTTGAGATTTTATCTAACTGTAACCAAAAGAAATATCAATTATATATTTAGAATAAAATATTAGTTGGTCCTGAGTTGAATTGAAAAAAATAATTTAGTACTTAGGATAAAATTTAAATTATTTTTCCATTTAAGAAATTCTTATTTCCTATTACATTTCAAACATTTTACGTGATAGAGCTGTGATGTGAGGACACGTTTCCGCCGCGATGGAACTTAAAGTCTCATTTAAGTCTTTAGTAGCACTATATACATATATAATGCATGTATATTCTTTTCCCCATGGGTGTGTTACATAGAACCTTAATCAATGCCTGTATTATGCAATCATTTTATTGGTGAGTTGGAGGTAGAGAATAAATAGTTATTATTATTTTTTAAATTACAAATTCAATTCAGCTACTTAGGAACCAAACACTATGTGTGTGGCACTATGCTAAATTGTAAAGGTACACTCATTCAAATCAGTAGACTGAAAAAAAAAGTTGTTTGGTTGATTACTCACTGATATAATCAGAACATCACTTGTGCAAATGATAGCTTTTAAAATTTGGGATATTAATATAATATCATGAAGAAGATGTAGCTCCTGATATAGAGGCTCTGAATCCAATAAGAGAGACTGATAGAAAAAATATGAAAAGAGGAAGAAAGTTTGCCTGGATGTTCAGGGAGGACTTCCCAGAGAAGCAAAGAGATTTGAGAGATAAGTTCAAAATCTTACGCATTAAAAA
>NW_011888792.1:15104435-15106955 GCF_000151845.1 Pteropus vampyrus
GGTAGAGAATAAATAGTTATTATTATTTTTTAAGTTACAAATTCAATTCAGCTACTTAGGAACCAAACACTATGTGTGTGGCACTATGCTAAATTATAAAGGTACACTCATTCAAATCAGTAAACTGAAAAAAAAAAAGTTGTTTGGTTGAGTACTCACTGATATAATCAGAACATCACTTGCTTGTGCAAATCATAGCTTTTAAAATTTGGGATATTAATATAATATCATGAAGAAGATGTGGCTCCTGATATAGAGGCTCCGAATCCAATAAGAGAGACTGATAAAAAAAATATAAAAAGAGGAAGAAAGTTTGCCTGGATGTTCAGGGAGGACTTCCCAGAGAAGCAAAGAGATTTGAGAGATAAGTTCAAAATCTTACGCATTAAAAAAAAAAAAAAAAAAGTAGAACAGTGTTCTAGACCGAGCATACATGACATGGAGATCTGGAAATATATGTGTGACAGAATTGGGAAACCACAAGCTGTCCACCATGATTAAAGAAAAGAGTATAGGGAGAGATAGAAGTGTTTTTAAAATGGTATTAGGGATAGATTTAAAATAGCTAGGGTGGGAAGCTAAAGAACATGGCTTATATTATATAAGAAGAGAAGAAAGGGAGAACCAAGTATAATGATAGTATAATTTTCCAGGTTAAAAACAATGAATGCTTCACACTGGGACTGAGACATGGTAAACCCTCAATAAATACTTGTGAATGAATGAAAAAAATGAATGTCACTAATGAGTGACATGGATATAGACTGGAGTCATACCTAAATAAAACTTATGTGATTTAGGAAGAATTTTGTGCAGGAGATGAAGCGCTAGGAAAAGGCAATGACTCTAAGGTTTCGAGATGAGCTAAGTCGGTAGATTGTATTGCCATTAACTGAGATATGGATCTAAGGTGGGGGAAGGTAAGAGACTGACAATATTTAACAGCATATTAAGTTTGAGCTGATACCTTTATAAAGATATATACCATACTAGGGGTAACAGTATCTGAAGGTTACAAAGGAGCTCAGGGCAAGAGATAGAGTTAGGAATCATCATCTGATATTAGTTGAGTTACATCAGAAAAGAATATTGCATTGAAAAAAAATAAATAAAGATAACTGTCCCAGGTAGGGTTCCCAAGGAAGCAAGCTCCGACAATGGAGATTAGCAAGCATGATATTAAGGGTGTGCTTGAGATCAACAGATTGAGAAACAAAGATGTCAAGGTATGAGACAATCTCAACCCAAGCTTCAGCTAATCCTCCGGGATGTTCTGAAGATATTATGAATCTTTAGAGTTGCCTCAAGTTGGAGCAGAGGCTGGGCCTTACACCTCTACACCAGTTCGCCTTTGCAAGTGGCTGCCCTGGGAAGTAGTTATGATATTTGGCCAGATAATTCTCTTTGACTGAAGTACCTCCTTAGAGGTACTGACAGTTGAGGTCTGTCTTCTGGCAGTACACCAGCAGCAGGAGTAATAATTACTTCTTACCTGAAAGGTGCTCTTGGTGGCATGTCATGCATATATCAGGATAAACAGGCACAAAATGTATAAGAAATTCTGTATTGAAGGAAATGAACCGGGAAGAGTAAATAGCAAAAGTTTCCGGAAATGTAAGAGGAACACTGTGATCCAGGTGCACTTTGGAATCCAAGATTCAGGAAGGAGGAGAAACACAATAAATATAATGTTTGCAGACAGTTTACATTTAAAAAAAAAGGACGTTGAGTTTGGAATAAAATTTTTTTAATGGTACCAGGTACTAGGAGAGAAAATAGAAGGAAATTGAGAACTATGTTTGTCCCAAAGATATTGCAGAAGATAGAAAAATAAAGATGGAAAGTCAATACTCTGAGAAGGGAAATGATAGGTAGCAATAGAATATATTCTGTTAAAAAATTCACCTACCATTACTAATCTCCTAAACTGATCTGATTTCCTCTAACAAAAGAAGTAAAAAATGCTAAAACCCAGAAAGAGATTAATTAAACTGACTCAGTAATATGTTTATTTTATATGAGAAAATCTATTTAATGAAGAGTTTTTTGTTTATGCCTCTGAATTTTCTGGTAAGAATCCCCTTGAAAAGTTTCAATTTATGTTTCCTTTAAGATGTTCAAAAATGTTTTTCTTTTTTATTATTAAATTTATTGGGGTGACATGGGTTAATAAAATTTTATGTTTCAAGTGTACAATTAAATAATACATCATCTGTATATTGTATTCTGTGTTCACCACCCAAAATCAAATCTTTTTTCACCATATTTGCCCACCTTAACCCTCATCTATCTCCCCCCACCCTCTTTTTCTCTGGTAATCACTAAACTATTACCTATATCTATGAATTTTTGTGTTTTTTTGTCTTGTTTGTTGCTTTCAGTTTTATATCCCACATATGAGAGAAATCATGTGGTTCTCAACTTTTTCTGACTTATTTCGCTAAGCATGATAATCACAAGATCCATCCATGTTCTTGTAAATGGTAGTATTTCATCTTTTCTTATGACTGAGTAATATTC
>NW_011888792.1:15107625-15109596 GCF_000151845.1 Pteropus vampyrus
GTGAGTATCTTTTCCCAGTCAATTGTCTTTTAGTTTTGTTGATGGTTTCCTTTGCTGTACAAAAACTTTTTAGTTTTATGTAGTCCCATTTGTTTATTTTTTTCTTTTGTTTCCCCTACCTGAGGAGATATATCTGAAAAGAAATTCCTATTAGTAATATAAGAGAGTTTATTGCCTATGTTTTCTTCTAGAAGTTGTATGGTTTTGGGTCTTCCATTTATGTCTTTAATCCATTTTGAGTCTATTCTTGTATACAGTGCAAGTAGGTGGTCCAGCTTCCTTTTTTTTTTTTTTTGCATGTATCTGTCCAATTTTTTCAACACCATTTATTGAAGAGACTGTCTTTACCCCATTGTATATTCTTACCTCCTTTGTCATATATTAAGTGAACGTATAAGTGTGGATTTATTTCTGGGCTCTCTATTCTGTTCCATTGATCAATGTATCTGTTTTTATGCCAGTACCATGCTGTTTTGATTACTGTAGCTTGTAGTATAGTTTGAAATCAGGTATTGTAATACCTCCAACTTTGTTCTTCTTTCTCAAGATTGCTGTGGCTATTCGGGGTATTCTATGGTTTCATATAAATTTTAGGATTATTGTTCTAGCTCTCTGAAAAATTCCATTGGTATTTTGATAGGGATTGCATTGAATTTAAAGATTACTTTGGGTAGTATGGCCATTTTAACAGCGTTGATTCTTCCTACCCATGAGCACGGTATATGCTTCTATTTATTTGTATCTTCTTCAATTTCTTTTTTCAATGACTCATAATTTTCTGAAAACAGGTCTTTTATCTTCTTGGTTAATTTGATTCCCAGGTATTTTATAGTTTCCGAAGCAATAGTAAATGGGATTGTTTTCTTAAATTCTTTTTCTGAAAGTTCATCATTGGTGTATAAAAATGCCACTGATTTCTGAATATTTATTTTGTAACCTGCTAATTCACTGAATTCATTGATTGGTTCTAACAGGTTTTGGTGGAATCGTTAGTGTTCTCTATATATAGTATCATGTCATCGACAAATAATGAGAGTTTTACTTCTTTCTTTCCAATTCGGATGCCTTTTATTTCTCTTTCTTGTCTTATTGCTATGGTTAACACTTCCAATACAATAGAGAAAGTGAGCATCCTTGTCTTGTTCCTGATCTTAAAGAAATGCTTTTAGCCTTTTCCCATTGAGTATGATGTTAGCTGTAGGTTTGTCATATATGGCCTTTATTATGTTGAGGTATGTTCTCTCTATTCTCACTTTGCTGAGAGTTTTTATCATAAATGGATGCTGGTCATTGTGGTTTTAATTTGCATTTTCCTAATAGCTTGAGAAGTTGAGCATCTTTTTAAGTGTCTATTGGCTATTTGTATGTCTTCTTGGGAGAAGTATCTGTTCAGGTCCTCTGCCCATTTTTTAATTGGATTGTTTATTTGTTGTTATTGAGTCATATGAGTTCTTTATGTATTTTGAATATTAGCCCCTTATCAGAGAGATTGTTTGTACATATTTTCTCCCATTTATTTGATTGCCTCTTTGTTTGTTGATAGTTTCTTTTGCTGTGTAGAGCTTTTTAGTTTGATATAGTTCCAATCATTTATTTTTGCCTTTACTTTCCTTGCCTTTGAGGTCAAATTCATAAAATCTTCTCTAAATCCAAGGTCTATGAGTTTAGTACCTATGTTTTCTTCTATGCAATTTATTGTTTCGGGTCTTATATTTAGGTCTTTGATTTATTTTGAGTTAATTTTGGTGTATGGTGACAGACAACAGTCTAATTTCATTCTTTTGCATGTGGCTTTCCTATTTTCCCAGCACCATTTACTGAAGAGGCTTTCTTTTCTCCATTGTATGTTTTTGACTCCTTTGTCAAAAATTATTTGCGCATGTATATGTGAGTTTATTTCTGGGCTCTCAATTCTGTTCCATTGGTCTGTATATCTTTTTCTGCCAATTCCATATTGGTTCAATTATTGTC
>NW_011888792.1:15109646-15111171 GCF_000151845.1 Pteropus vampyrus
TTTCATTCTTTTGCATGTGGCTTTCCTATTTTCCCAGCACCATTTACTGAAGAGGCTTTCTTTTCTCCATTGTATGTTTTTGACTCCTTTGTCAAAAATTATTTGCGCATGTATATGTGAGTTTATTTCTGGGCTCTCAATTCTGTTCCATTGGTCTGTATATCTTTTTCTGCCAATTCCATATTGGTTCAATTATTGTCACTTTGTAGTGTAATTTGAAGTCAGGCAGAGTTATATCTCCAGACTCATTCTTTTTTCTCAGGATTTCTTTGGCGATTTAGGGTTTTTTGTGCTTCCATACAAATCTGATAATTTCTTGTTCTATGTATTTAAAAAATGCTATTGCAGTTTTGATGGGGATTACTTTAGATCTGTATATTGTTTTGAGTAATATGGTCGCTTTAACTATGTTAATTATTCTAATCCATGAACATAAAATATTTTTCCATTTATTTGTGTCTTCTTCAATTTATTTTAATAATGCCTTGTAGTTTTCAGTGTATAGGTTCTTCACCTGTTTTGTTAAGTTTATTCCTAAGTATTTTATTCTTTTTATTGCAATTACAAAAAGAATTTTTTTATTATTATTATTTCTTTTTCTGAGATTTCATTGTAAGTATATAGGAATGCAATGGATTTTTGTACATTGATTTTGTATCATGCAACTCTATTGTGTTTGTTTATTGTTTCTGATAGTTTTTTGTGGCATCTTTAGAATTTTCTATATAAAGAATTATGTTGTCTGCAAAAAGTGACAATTTAACTTCATTCTCTATTTGGATATCTTTTATTTCTTTCTCTTGACTGACTGCTTTAGCTAGGACTTTCAATACTATATTGAATAATAGTGGTGATAGGGGACAGCTTTGTCTTGTTCCTAATCTTAGAGAAAAAGTTTTTAGTTTTTCACCATTAAGTATAATATTAGCTGAGGGTTTGTCATAAATAGTCTTTATTATGTTGAGATACTTTTCTTCTATACCCATTTTATTAAGTGTTTTAATCATAAATGGATGCTTTATCTTGTCAAATGCTTTTTCTGCATCTATCGATATGATCATATAATTTTTAAAAATTTTTAATTAAGTTTATTGGGGTAACATTGGTTAATACAATTATATAATTTTCAAGTGTACATTATCATTTGACATCTGTATATTCTATTGTGTGTTTGCCATCCAAAGTTTAATTTCTTTCAGCTACCATATATTTGATCCCTTTTACCTACTTCACCCTCCCCTTAAACCCTATATTTGACACCCTTTACCCTGTGTACCTTCTCCCTCCTCCCCCACCCCACTAGTAACCACTAGTCTATAGTCCTCTGGTAACCACTAGCCTATATTCCATGTCCATGAGTCTCTGTTTGTTTGTCTTGCTCATTTGTTGCTTTTAGGTTTATATCCTACATATAAGTGATATTATGATCATATAATTTTTATCCTTTATTTTGTTTATGTGATGTATCACATTGATTGATTTGTGTATGTTGAACCATCCTTATGTCCCTGGAATGAACCCCACC